>NC_085003.1:34725599-34740599 GCF_963854185.1 Sardina pilchardus
ACATAGTTTAATATGAACAAACGGTGAAGTGTTCCTTTAAGTGTCTTGGTCAAGGTAACAATGGTGGAAGGTGGGAATTTAATCCACTTCTCAGGCTAATTCATGTTAGCCCAGCTCCTTAGCAACTTAGTCGGACCGGGGGCTTGGCTACACTGGGTACACATGGGACACTGACTAAATCATTAATGCATTGGCGCCACCTACTGGGGAATGCAGAGAATACAACAATCCAATGGTTCACCCTGGAGACTCGTTTTGGTTTACAATGGCTACCACCCGAATAAGGCGAACAAGGATGAGATGGTGATAGAGGGGAATGAGGATGAGAGGGGGGTGGAGGGTGACGAGGATGAGGAGGATGATGAGGAGGATGGGGGGGTGAGGAGGATGATGAGGATGATGGGGGGTGAGGAGGATGAGAGGGGGGTGAGGAGGATGATGAGGAGGATAGGGGGGTGAGGAGGATGATGAGGAGGATAGGGGGGTGAGGAGGATGAGAGGGGGATGAGGAGGATGATGATGAGGAGGATAGGGGGTGAGGAGGATGAGAGGGGGATGAGGAGGAGGAGGAGGATGAGAGGGGGGTGGGGGGTGAGGAGGATGAGAGGGGGATGAGGAGGATGATGATGAGGAGGATAGGGGGGTGAGGAGGATGAGGAGGATGATGAGGAGGATGAGAGGGGGTGAAGGGTGATGAGGAGGATGGGGGGGTGAGGATTAGGGAATGAGGATGATAGAACCACAATTATGGTTTTAATGGCAGTAAGTGTCAAGTTAACTGAAGGACACGCTGGATTTATTCAGATATTGAGCTAAACTGGCACAGAAACAAACACAGCTAAACACACACACACACACACACAGAGAGAGAGAGAGAGAGAGAGAGGATTCTCCCCCTTTGAAGCTTCAATAGCTGTATCAGACAGTCACTGATTTGGAATTGGTTTCTGTTCCAACAAGGGGTTGTGTGTGTGTGTGTGTGTGTGTGTGTGTGTGTGTGTGTGTGAGTGTGTGTGTGTGTGTGTGTGTGTGTGTGTGTGTGTGTGTGTGTGTGAGTAAGCATACAGGCGCCGCTAGATGTGATTTACGACGTGTCTCCTCTTCATGCTGTGTGTGTGAGTGAGGCTCAGCGCTCTAGTTCAGTGTGTGTGTGTGTATGTGTGTGTGTGTGTGTGTGTGTATGTGTGAGTGGGGCTCAGTGCTCTAGTTCAGTTTGTGTGTGTGTATGTGTGTGTGTGTGTGTGTGTGTGTGTGTGTGAGTGAGGCTCAGCGCTCTAGTTCAGTTTGTGTGTGTGTATGTGTGTGTGTGTGTGTGTGTGTGTGTGTGTGAGTGAGGCTCAGCGCTCTAGTTCAGTTTGTGTGTGTGTATGTGTGTGTGTGTGTGTGTGTATGTGTGAGTGGGGCTCAGTGCTCTAGTTCAGTTTGTGTGTGTGTGTGTGTGTGTGTGTGTGTGTGTGTGTGTGTGTGTGGGGCTCAGCGCTCTAGTTCAGTTTGTGTGTGTGTATGTGTGTGTGTGTGTGTGTGTATGTGTGAGTGGGGCTCAGTGCTCTAGTTCAGTTTGTGTGTGTGTGTGTGTGTGTGTGTGTGTGTGTGTGTGTGTGTGTGGGGCTCAGCGTTCTAGTTCAAAGTGCAGCAGCACAATGAGCAGCCCTGCGCCTCATTTGGGAAGCTCATCTCAGAGGCGTGTGTGTGCGCGCGTGCGTGCGTGTGCATGTGCGTGTGCGTGCGTGCATGTGTGTGCACGCGTGCCTGCGTGTGTGTGCCTTCTCAGAGGCTCGGAGGAGAAATGAGGGGCAGTAAAGCCCATCAGCTTAAGAGCACAGCTCAACACACACACACACACACACACACACACACACACACACACAACCTGAGCAGAGACTCAGTAAAGTCCAACACACACATACATACACACATACTGTACACACACACACACACACACACACACACTCCCTGAGCAGAGATGTGAATGAATGTCCAAATCTGGTGTCCATTAGCATACCTGACTGGCATTCCTCCTCTGTGCCAGGTGTGTGTGTGTGCGTGTGTGTGTGTGTGTGCACGCGTGCGTGCATGTGTGTGTGTGTGTGTGCGTGTGTGTGTGTGTGCCAGGTGTGTGTGTGTGTGTGCCAGGTGTGTGTTGGGGTGACTAGTAAAGCCGCCACGGGATTTATGGCACTGCAGAGAGGAAAACACTCTTTAAAAGCCCCAGAAAGAGTGCTGTGTGTGAGGCTAGGGTTACTGTGTGTGTGTGTGTGTGTGTGTGTGTGTGTGTGTGTGTGAGAGCAGGAGAGGGGCGGTTCCTCCCGGTCCCAGTCTCCTCCTCCTGCTCTGATCTCACAGGGTTGGAGTTAACAAGACTCTTATTGCTCCTCCATCACACACACACACACACACACACACACACACACACATGGAGTATTACTTCACCCTCGCACTGTTCGCCTGGACGTTATTACCAGGTAAGCCCAGTGTTTGTGTATGCGCAAGTGTGTGTGAAGTAATTAAATATAGCTGGAGTGTGTGTGCGTATGTACAAGTGTGTGTGTGTGTGTGTGTGTGTGTGTGTGCGTGTGTGAAGCGTGAAGTAATGATGTATAGCTGGAGTGTGTGTGTGTGTGTGTGTGTGTGAAGTAATGAAGTATAGCTGTATATGCACACAGGTGCATGTAGTTTTGCTGACAGCTTCTTTATATTAAGGAAATAGGAGTGTGTGTGTGTGTGTGTGTGTAATAGAGAGGGACTGGTAAGTGTGTGTTTGTGTGTGTTTTGTATTGGATTAAGAGTCCTGTGTGTGTATATATGTGTACGTATGTGTATTTCGCATTGGATGAGAGTCCTACATGTATGTGTGTGTGTGTGTGTGTGTGTGTGTGTGTATGTGTATTTCGTATTGGATAAGAGTCCTGTGTGTGTATATACAGTATGTGTGTGTGTGTGTGTATGTGTATTTCGTATTGGATAAGAGTCCTGTGTGTGTATACACAGTATGTGTGTGTGTGTGTGTGTGTGTGCGTGTGTGTGTTTCGTATTGGATAAGGGTCCTGTGTGTGTATGTCTGTGTGTGTGTGTGTGTGTGTGTGTGTTTTATATTGGATTAGAGTCCTGTGTGTGGTTCCCATAGACTGTGTATATAAGGTTCCCCAGTGTGTGCGTGCGTGCGTGCGTGTGTGTGCTGCTGAACTATCAGCTGCTGCAGGAAGAGCCGCACAAAACTCTCTCATCCACATAAAGCTTCCTCCTCCTCTTCCTCCTCCTCTTCCTCCATCTCATCCACACATAGCTGCCTCTTTCTCCTCCTCTTCTTCCTCATCTTCCTCTTCCTCCATCTCATCCACACATAGCTGCCTCTTTCTCCTCCTCTTCCTCCTCCTCTTCCTCCTCTTTCTCCATCTCATCCACACATAGCTGCCTCTTTCTCCTCCTCTTCCTCTTCCTCCTCCTCCTCTTCCTCCAACTCATCCACACATAGCTTTCTCTTCCTCTTCCTCTCTACCATTTGGAGGCTTACTGGAGAGTCTGAATGGAGTTCCCAATATTCAGAGCTCACCTCATGTTGTAGCCCACAATCAGACAGTTTTGAAGAGGAGAGAACAAATCACTGCAGTCAGCAGTCCAGGATCCTGGCTATGACGACCGCTGCAAAAATATGACATCCATATGAATCATGTCTTTCAAATCACTCCGTGAGAAGTTTGTTTGCTATCTTTGAAAGTGAAAGTAAACAAGTAATATAATAGACTATGTTGCTATGCAACACCTGAATCTTTCAAGTTGTTTTCTAGTTGATGAAAACAGAGTTGATATGGCAAGCCAGTTTAACATGACAGACTGAAGTAGCCTGCTCTGGCAGTTGATATGGCAAGCCAGTTTAAGCTGACAGACTGAAGGAGCCTGCTCCCGCAGTTGTGTGTGTGTATGTGTGTGTGTGTGTATTTGTGTATGTGTATACAAAAGTATACTTGCCATTGGTGCTTGGCGGTGCTAGTTTAGATGATGGAGGTGTGTTATGGGGTGATGGAGGTGTGTGATGTTATGGGGTGATGGAGATGTGTGATGGGGTGATGGAGATGTGTAATGGGGTGATGGAGGTGTGTAATGGGGTGATGGAGGTGTGTGATGTTATGGGGTGATGGAGGTGTGTGATGTTATGGGGTGATGGAGATGTGTGATGTTATGGGGTGATGGAGGTGTGTGATGTTATGGGATGATGGAGATGTGTGATGGGGTGATGGAGATGTGTAATGGGGTGATGGAGGTGTGTAATGGGGTGATGGAGGTGTGTGATGTTATGGGGTGATGGAGGTGTGTGATGTTATGGGGTGATGGAGGTGTGTGATGTTATGGGGTGATGGAGGTGTGTGATGGGGGGATGGAGGTGTGTGATGTTATGGGGTGATGGAGGTGTGTGATGTTATGGGGTGATGGAGATGTGTGATGGGGTGATGGAGGTGTGTGATGGGGTGATGGAGATGTGTGATGTTATGGGGTGATGAAGGTGTGTGATGGGGTGATGGAGGTGTGTGATGGGGTGATGGAGGTGTGTGATGTGATGGGGTGATGGAGGTGTGTGATGTTATGGGGTGATGGAGATGTGTGATGGGGTGATGGAGGTGTGTGATGTTATGGGGTGATGGAGGTGTGTGATGCTATGGGGTGATGGAGGTGTGTTATGGGGTGATGGAGGTGTGTGATGGGGTGATGGAGGTGTGTGATGGGGTGATGGAGATGTGTTATGGGGGATGGAGGTGTGTGATGTTATGGGGGATGGAGGTGTGTGATGTTATGGGGTGATGGAGGTGTGTGATGGGGTGATGGAGGTGTGTGATGTTATGGGGTGATGGAGGTGTATGATGTTATGGGGTGATGGAGGTGTGTGATGGGGTGATGGAGGTGTGTGATGGAGGTGTGTGATGTTATGGGGTGATGGAGGTGTGTAATGGGGGGATGGAGGTGTGTGATGTTATAGGGTGATGGAGGTGTGTGATGTTATGGGGTGATGGAGGTGTGTAATGGGGGGATGGAGGTGTGTGATGTTATAGGGTGATGGAGGTGTGTGATGTTATGGGGTGATGGAGATGTGTTATGGGGTGATGGAGGTGTGTGATATTATGGGGTGATGGAGATGTGTGATGGGGTGATGGAGGTGTGTGATGTTATGGGGTGATGGAGTTGTGTGATGTTATGGGGTGATGGAGGTGTGTGATGTTATGGGGTGATGGAGGTGTGTGATGTTATGGGGTGATGGAGGTGTGTGATGTTATGGGGTGATGGAGGTGTGTGATGGAGGTGTGTGATGTTATGGGGTGATGGATGTTATGGGGTGATGGAGGTGTGTGATGTTATGGGGTGATGGAGGTGTGTGATGGGGTGATGGAGGTGTGTGATATTATGGGGTGATGGAGAAGAAAAAATTACTTATTTAAGTTCAATGAAATGAAATTTGGTCCAAGACAAGAGGAGGGCTATTTCTCAGGAGCTGGAACAGGGCTCAGGGTCATGACGGGAAAACTTTGCGGGCACAGCCATATTAGCAGCTTCACGCCTTAATTTACTCTGCGCCTTGTAAGGATTTACTCCCGCCTGTTAGTGTGTTCCTGTTACTTAGTTTTTGCCTTCTTGGTCGTATGTTGCTGTGTAGTGGGGTGTAACAGCACCACCCATGATCGCAAGAGGAAAATAAATCGCTAATACTATATTTCTGCTTCTTGTCTTATGCATCGGAATGAATGGATTATTACGTTTGGTGCACTACCAACATGGCGGCAATATTCCTAGAATGCAACGCGTGTGCCCAGGCCCTGTTGGGAATTACAAGGAAATGGCCAAAAGCACATATTGATAATAAACTAATTCAGTTCTCTCATATTGATGATAATCAGTAATAATAAAACATTATAATAATAATGAGCATAATGAACTCAGTTCTGTGTAGGAGAAACAGACCAGACAAGGAAGAGATCTCATTTTGAGTTTGTCTCTCTTCTTTCCTCTCCAAAGTGTGTGTGTGTGTGTGTGTGTGTGTGTGTACCTCTCTCTTCTGTAAAGTGGCCCTCAGTGACCAGCAGGTATTCAGACATGTGACCCTGACCTCCGTATCAGCGGTCATCTTCATCCGTCAGCAGGTACCAGGAACCTGGCCCTCACACGAGTCGGGGAGGTGTGTGTGTGTGTGTGTGTGTGTGTGTGTGTGTGTGTGTGTGTGTGTGTGTGTGTGTGTGTGTGTTTGTGTGTGCATGTGTGTGCGTGTATGTGGGGAATGCACTGTCTTAGACATGATGTCTGCGGTCAAAAGCATGCCTCTGAGTCGGAAGTTCGTAGATGATGTGGCTGTTGTGGCTGTTGTGATTGGTTAGTGGGCTGTTGTGGCTGTTGTGATTGGTTAGTGGGCTGAAACAGAGCAGGAATGTCATCCAATTGGTATGTGATGCTCTCTGGTGATTCATTGGAAGATCTTGGATAGCCCAGGAGATCAAGATGTGATCTCTATGTAGTTGCAATTATGAATCAGGAGAAAGAAATGACAGAGGATACTTTATTGAGGCATAATTGTGTCAGAACTCACCACAGCAGTGTCAGACTTCTTGTAAAAGGAATGAGCTGGAAACAACTTATTCATCTATTAATGGATGATCATGAGCTTAAAGTAAAGTAAAGTAAAGATAAAAATATGTATCATGATAATTATGATACAAATATATATGTTAAGAGTACAGAGAAGATCATAATAATTATGATTAAAATATGTTATTAATATATTGTTATATTAATATATTGCCATTAGGCTCATCGCTGCACAGTGCACACATGCATACACACACACACACACACGCACACGCACACGCACACGCACACGCACGCACGCACGCACGCACGCACGCACGCACGCACGCACACACGCACACACACACACACAGACCTGTGCAGTGCAGCATGGAGCCCAGTGAGGTACTTTTCCTCAAGATGGCGGCAACCAGAAGATGAGTTAAGGTGATGCATTAACATAAACAGTCCTTATTTTGACCCCTACAAACGTCCTTATTTTGACCCCTACAAGCGTCCTTATTATGACCTTTTATTATAGCCCCTACAAACGTCCTTATTATGACCTTTTATTATAACCCCTACAAGCGTCCTTATTATGACCTTTTATTATGACCCCTACAAACGTCCTTATTATGACCCCTACAAACATCCTTATTATGACCTTTTATTATAACCCCTACAAGCGTCCTTTGCTGGCCCAAACCTGTGGAATCCCCTTCCACTCCATATTAAGTCCTCCACCACCCTTGCCAGCTTTAAGTCTAATTTAAAGACATACCTTTTCACTCTTGCCTTTAACAACCCTTAACACCCTCCCTTATTCCCCACTGACTTTTTATTTATTATTTTTATTTTCTATTTTAATTTATTTGTATATATTTTATTTTATTTCACTTAGTCTATGGCTTTTAACCTTATTTTGTACTTTTATTTTCTTGCTTGATTCTATTTCACCTGTTTTATTCTATATATTTTATTTCACTTAGTCTATTGCTTTTAATCTTCTTATTTCTTTTACTTCTTTTATTTTCTTGCTTGATTCTATTTCACCTGTTTTATTCTATGCTGATTGCTGATCTTAATATTGTTTTCTTTTTACTTATTTTATGCATTGTTTTGTCAAGACCTGTGTATTCTTGGGCTCCTTTTATCTACTGTCCTGCCCTAACCTGATTTCTGCCAATGTAAAGCGCTTTGGGTCAACTCCTGTTGTATTTAAATGTGCTATATAAATAAAAGTGACTTGACTTGACTTGACCTTATTATGACCCCTACAAATGTCCTTATTATGACCTTTTATTATGACCCCTACAAACGTCCTTATTATGACCCATACAAACGTATTTTATGACCCCTACAAAGGTCCTTATTATGACCTTTTATTATGACCCCTACAAACGTCCTTATTATGACCTTTTATTATGACCCCTACAAGCGTCCTTATTATGACCTTTTATTATAACCCCTACAAACGTCTTTATTATGACCCCTACAAACATACAAAGTGTATAATACTTCAAAGTGTCTGTAGGGACCCTGTCTCACTGAATAACATGTTCTTGCTCACATGTTATATCCATAGGAAGACCCTTGGCTGTTTTAACTCTGGATCAATCCTTTAAAAGCTATTTACTTACTAGCTCTGTATTTGAGCCTTAAGAATAATGAGATGTCTTTTTAGATTGTTCTTTTCTTGTCGGTGACTTTCTGTGATAGTTAGAAGAATTTGTCCATTGATGATGGCTGGTTACTGGAATATAGTCTTGGTTGATGGCTGGTTACTGGAATGTGATCATGGGTGATCAGAGCACTTCGCAAATCCTGCAGGTGTGTGTGTGTGTGTGTGTGTGTGTGTGTGTGTGTGTGTGTGTGTGCTGGGGAGGGGGAGGCTGAAGCCACGTGTTTATCAGCCCACACTTCACCACTCCACACTGGCCTGAGATCAGGAGCTGGCGCTCTCCACACAACTGCTGGCATCAGTGCGCTGGTGTGTGTGTGTGTGTGTGTGTGTGTGTGTGTGTGTGTGTTTGCCTGAGGAAGTCCTGGAGTCTCAGTTTATTTATGTGGGCAGGAGCTGGAGCTCACTGTCTACTCTGGAATGAGAAGAGGACACACACACACACACACACACACACACAGGAATGAGAAGAGGACATACACACACACACACACACACACACACACACACACACACTCATACAGGAATGAGAAGAGGAGGAATCTTTCAAAGGAAACAACACAATCTGTCTCTGTCCCCTACACGTGAATTGTTTTGCTGGTGTGTTATGTCTGCACGTACTGCCGCGCTAGTCAGGGATACAAAAAAGTTTTTGGTGGAAAAAATCCGTAGATAAGTAGTTTTAAGTATTATATTTGCATTTCGTTCGGTTGGGTTTTGTAATATTACCGCTGCAGCACTGCAGGTTGTGCGCAACAGAAGATCTGCGTTGAGTGTTTACGATTCATACTTTCACTGAACAGCACTCCTCTATTTTGCCCGTCTTTTTTTGCGGTTCGGCTGGAGGTGGCACTTTGGGAATCAATTAGCCTACAACAAGATACAGTCCGAGGACTTGCAGCTTTATTTAATTAACCGCTACTAAAACTATACATAAGTTTCCCACAAAACTCTGATTTGGTCGCTAGCTTTTTCACAGCTTCTAGCCATATGTGACCATTTAAAGCGAAATCAATCGCTTTGCGCACAACGTTATTTTGAGAAAATCAACAATAACAAACTTCTGGGTTAAAATGTTGAATTTCACGTTTTCGCATAATTCGACAGTATACAGTCTACAGTTTCATATCGTGAACGCATTTCACAGAAAAACATACGTTTTGACTGTTAAACCTGGTGAAGATTCAACAGGACAGGACTGTAGCAGCAGGACTAGAGCAACAGGACTATAGCAACAGGACATTAAGGACAGGACTGTAGCAACAGGACAGTAAGGACAGGACTATAGTAACAGGACTATAGTAACAGGACTATACTGTAGCAACAGGACTATAGCAACAGGACATTAACTGTCAATGTAAAGTGAATGTGTTCTAGCTGAATGTGGCCAGGACAGGCGATGCGAGGACCAGCGATGCGATGTGGGCGGGTACAAAGTTAAAATAATTTTAACTTCCAGCGATGCAAGTGAAGCGAGTACCAAATCAGAATGTAGAATAGAGATGATTGACAGTTAACGGAAGCGAGGAGCGATGTGCGAGTAGCGATGTATGTGAATGCCCCTTAAGGACAGGACTATAGCAACAGGACTATAGCAACAGGACAGTAAGGACAGGACTGTAGCAACAGGACAGCAAGGACAGGACTATAGCAACAGGACAGTAAGGACAGGACTATAGCTCTTCTTCAGTTATCTTCTCTCTCGTATTCTTTCTCTCTTCTCTCTCTCTCTTGTTCTATCTCTCTCTCCGTCGCCACGCCGACCTGTCTGTCTGGCCCGACACATTCTGGGGCAGCTGTTGAGTCTGGTTTCAATTGATATGTTTATCAGGGAGGCCGTTTCAGACAGACTTTAGCACCGATGCCAAGACGACAAAAAATGGCATAGCATGAGTAATGTCCCGATGCGTCTCCAGTGTGATTTGCACAGCAGGATATCATGAGAGGAGCAGATGAAACGGAGCACACAGCTCCCAATGAATCTTTATCTGACTTCCTCTATTGGACTTCCTCTAAGCTGCGTGACTCAAATGGAGCAGATTAGCTCTCTTTCTCTGTGTCTGCTGGAGCTGTGCATCCACTATGAGACAGTGCTTATGATGTGAGCATGTGTGTGTGTGTGTGTGTGTGTGTGTGTAACTGTCCTTACTGTCCTGTTGCTATAGTCCTGTCCAGCGGCGTCGTTAGACCTGGGCATTCGGGGCTATAGCCCCGGATGTATTGGGAATAGCCCCGGATCTCCGTGCCTTAAAACTAATGATGAAAATCGCCCCAGAGGTTTTTATGATATTCCAAACGAACACCACGGCTAGCAGCCACCAGAGCCATATCTATATATATAGAGCCATATCTATATGGCTCTGGCAGCCACAACTGCAACATTGTTACTAGCAAAGATCATAGAGCGATCTTTGGGTACTAGCGCTGACCTGGCGTTATGGAGTCCGAATCATTTGTTCCAACTTTAGAACGATGTGACCAGCCACCCGGCGTCCTCTAGTTTTGTTTGTAAACGGGACATACACGTAGCCTATTGAAGTCAATAAATGACATATAGGGAACTTCAAAAAAGGAATAGATATGCTCTTCTACAAGCAACTGGTGCATCCACGGTAGGGGACAAATTGATCAAAAAGAGAAAAATACTGGAGCAGCACAGTTTATAAGGCTTAATGTTTTTTTTGTTTGTTAGTTTATTGTAGGCTAATGCAAAGGTGCACAGCAACAGTCTAACGTTTCGATTAGCCTACATCTTCGTCAGAGTCTGTTATTAACGTTCTGCTAGATGTATGCATACACATCTAAACTCAGTAGACGTAGACTTCGGTCTAGTGGGGGAATTAGCTTTGTTTTAAAAATATGACGATAAGGACCTCAACGATTGGCCTTACTTTCCTTCCCAAACTATGTTGAAATCACATCTTTCACAGCCCAATTTTAAATTTTCAGACAGACAGGTCGGCGTGGCGACGGAGAGAGAGATAGAATAAGAGAGAGAGAAGATAAGTGAAGAAGAGCTATAGTCCTGTCCTTACTGTCCTGTTGCTATAGTCCTGTTGCTATAGTCCTGTTACTATAGTCCTGTCCTTTCTGTCCTGTTGCTATAGTCCTGTCCTTTCTGTCCTGTTGCTATAGTCCTGTTGCTATAGTCCTGTTGCTATAGTCCTGTTACTATAGTCCTGTTGCTATAGTCCTGTTGCTATAGTCCTGTTGCTATAGTCCTGTTGCTATAGTCCTGTTGCTATAGTCCTGTTGCTATAGTCCTGTTGCTATAGTCCTGTTACTATAGTCCTGTTACTATAGTCCTGTCCTTGCTGTCCTGTTGCTATAGTCCTGTCCTTGCTGTCCTGTTGCTATAGTCCTGTTGCTATAGTCCTGTTGCTACAGTCCTGTCCTTGCTGTCCTGTTGCTATAGTCCTGTCCTTGCTGTCCTGTTGCTATAGTCCTGTTGCTACAGTCCTGTCCTTGCTGTCCTGTTGCTATAGTCCTGTTGCTACAGTCCTGTCCTTGCTGTCCTGTTGCTACAGTCATGTCCTTACTGTCCTGTTGCTATAGTCCTGTTGCTACAGTCCTGTCCTTGCTGTCCTGTTGCTATAGTCCTGTTGCTACAGTCCTGTCCTTGCTGTCCTGTTGCTACAGTCCTGTCCTTACTGTCCTGTTGCTATAGTCCTGTTGCTACAGTCCTGTTACTATAGTCCTGTCCTTACTGTCCTGTTGCTATAGTCCTGTTGCTACAGTCCTGGCCTTACTGTTCTGTTGCTATAGTCCTGTTGCTACAGTCCTGTCCTTACTGTCCTGTTGCTATAGTCCTGTCCTTACTGTCACGTTACTATAGAATAGAATAGAATATATACTTTTTTGATCCCGTGAGGGAAATTTGTTTCTCTGCATTTAACTGAATAAGTGAACACACACAGCACACACACAGTGAGGTGAATCACACACTAACCCAGAGCAGGGAGCTGCCTGCCCAACCAGCGGCGCTCGGGGAGCAGTGAAGGGTTAGGTGCCTTGCTCAAGGGCACTTCAGCCATGGTGGACTGGTCGGGGATCGAACCGGCAACCCTCCGGTTACAAGCCCGAAGCCCTAACCAGTACACCACGGCTGCCCCCTATAGTCCTGTCCTTGCTATAGTCCTGTTGCTACAGTCCTGTCCTTACTGTCCTGTTACTACAGTCCTGTTGCTATAGTCCTGTTACTACAGTCCTGTCCTTAGTGTCCTGTTACTATAGTCCTGTCCTTACTGTCCTGTTGCTATAGTCCTGTTTTTGCTGTCCTTTTGAATAAAAGACAATGGGATCTAAAGGGTCAAGGTGAACATTACTAAACTTGAAGGAGTGTGTGTGTGTGTGTGTGTGTGTGTGTGTGTGTGTGTGTGTGTGTGTGGTTGAGGTGAACATTACTAAGCTGTTCTTTGCTCATTTCTGCTGTATTCCAACATGATGTGCCATTATTAACAGCATACAGTATTCCAACATTATGTGAAAAATGTACAAACTCCGAATGCAGGCGTGTGTTTTGTTCTTCATGCTATTTTACTGTACACGTGCGTGTGTGTGTGTTGATCTTGATGGTTTTTACTCTACGTGTGTGTGTGTGTGTGTGTGTGTCTTGTTCTTGATGCCTTTTACTGTACACGTGTGTGTGTGTGTGTGTGTGTGTGTGTGTGTGTGTTTGCTCAGTGTTAAATCCTTCCTTCTGGTATGTGTGTGTGTGTGTGTGTGTGTGTGTGTTGTAGCTGAGGCTTCTCTCTCAGTGTGTCTTTCCAGCATTACTTTGGTGTGTTTCTGATGCCTTGTCCTCCACACAGTGTGTGTGTGTGTGTGTGTGTGTGTGTGTCTGTGTGTGTGTGTGTGTTCGATGTCTAATCCTTCCCTCTGGTATGCGTTTATTTGTCCCTGCTGTGTGTATTTTCCAGTGTGTGTGTGTGTGTGTGTGTGTGTGTGCGCGTGTGTGTGTGTGTGCTGTGTCTAATGCGTTTCTGCTGTGTGTGATTCCAGGGCTCCGTTTCTGCTTCAATATTGATGTGAAGAGGGCAAAGGTCATCCATGGCTCAGAGGAGGCCCAGTTTGGCTACACGGTGCAGCAGCACCAGGCAGAGGGGCGCAACTGGTGAGAGATGCGGCCACATGACACATAACACACGACACACAACACATCCCTGCTGAAAAAAACAGCAAGAAACCAGCTTAGGCTGGTAGCTGGTTTTAGCTGGTTTTAGCTGGTCTTTGCTGGTTTTCTTCCAGCTAGACTTCTAAGTCTAGACTTAAAAATAGGGAGGGTGTCTGCTAATCGAATTGAGGGAGGAAGATTATTCCAGAGGAGGTAACAAAAAGCTCTACCTCCTACTGTAGTTTTTGAAATTCTTGGAATTACAAGAAGTCCAGTATTTTGTGATCGTAAGGGTCTAGGTGGATTATATGGGACTAGAAGATCTTTAATATATTCGGGTGCTCTGCCATTTATGGCTTTGTATGTTAGAAGTAGGATTTTGAAGTCAATGCGACTTTTAACAGGTAACCAATGTAGAGATGCTAGGATGGGGGAAATATGTTCATATTTTTTGGTCCTAGTGAGTGTGCGAGCAGCTGCGTTTTGTATAAGCTGTAGGCTTTTTAGACAGGTATTATTGTAGCCGGCGTATAGCGCATTACAATAGTCTAGCCTGGAAGTGACAAAAGCGTGGATTAATTTTTCAGCGTCTGGTAAGGATAAGGACTTCCTCATCTTTGAAATGTTCCTTAAATGGAAAAATGAAGTTTTTGTTATCTGCTTTATGTGACTATTGAGTAGAAGTTCTTGATCAATTGTAACTCCTAGATTTTTAACACTTGTGGATGAGGTCAGTGAGAGATCACTATATGTAACCTGTGATGTGGATAGGATATCCCTGGTCTTTTTAGGACCTAAAACCATAACTTCTGTTTTATCTGAGTTCAATAGCAGGAAGTTATTAGTCATCCAAATTTGTATGTCTCTCAGACATGTGTTGAGTTTGGCTAACGGGGTTGGTTCATCAGGCTTTATGGAAATATATAATTGTGTATCATCTGCATAAGAATGGAAATCAATGCCATGTTTTCTAATTATAGAACCTAGAGGAAGCATATAAAGAGAAAATAATAGGGGCCCTAGTACTGAGCCTTGAGGCACTCCATATTTTACCATAGTCTGGGTGGATGGTTCATTATGGACCTGTACAAATTGTTGGCGGTTAGTAAGGTAAGATCTAAACCAAGCAAGTGCAGAGTCTTTGATACCTATGGAATGTTCAAGCCTGTGGAGTAGTATGTCATGATCTATGGCAGGGGTGGCCAACCAGTCTAGCATGAAGAGCCAAAAAAAAATCCACAAAAGTCAAAAGAGCCGCACAACAAAAAAGGCGTCCATACTACAACAGCACAACATTAGGCCTACAGTTATAGCTCCTTTGTTTTTCATTTAAAGTAAGACACTTGGCAGATGCTCAATGATCATTGATAAAAGATCATTGGAAAATGAAAAAAGATCAGACACACATCAAATCCCCCCTCACTGAATGACTTATAGGCATGAGCAATGCTCCAACACATGATAATGCAATGTCAAGTGTTCAGTTAACTTTTAAAAAGAAAATAAACAAAAAGAAAACGAGTGACTGACGTCTATAGCCATTACCAGCCTACTTGCAAAAGTATGTAGGAAATGTTCAGGTTTGAAGCTTTATGAATCCGTGGCATACCAAGTACCAAACTAATGTGTAGGCTAGAAACATATCACCTCCGCAAATGAGGTT
>NC_085003.1:34745599-34753099 GCF_963854185.1 Sardina pilchardus
ATAGCGTATAATACATAGCACATAGCACACAACACAGCACACAACACATAGCGTATAGCACATAGCGTATAACACATAGCACATAACACATAACACACAACAAACACACAACACACAGTCTCACCGTGGTCCCCTCCCAGTAGCAGGTCTGTGTGGATAAGGGTGACATATGGTCCCCTCACAGCACCAGGTCAGAGTCTTACTCCCATATGGTCCAGACAGACCAACACTATGGCCTGGACCAGTACTATGACTAGTGACTGGACCAGTACTATGTGACTAGTGACTGGAGCAGTAGCACTACATGACTAGTGACTGGAGCAGTAGCACTACATGACTAGTGACTGGAGCTGTAGCACTACATGACTAGTGACTGGAGCAGTAGCACTACATGACTAGTGACTGGAGCAGTAGCACTACATGACTAGTAGCACTATATGACTAGTGACTGGAGCAGTAGCACTACATGACTAGTGACTGGAGCAGTAGCACTACATGACTAGTGACTGGAGCAGTAGCACTACATGACTAGTGACTGGAGCAGTAGCACTACATGACTAGTGACTGGAGCAGTAGCACTACATGACTAGTAGCACTACATGACTAGTAGCACTACATGACTAGTAACACTACATGACTAGTGACTGGAGCAGTAGCACTACATGACTAGTGACTGGAGCTGTAGCACTACATGACTAGTGACTGGAGCAGTAGCACTATATGACTAGTAGCACTATATGACTAGTGACTGGAGCAGTAGCACTACATGACTAGTGACTGGAGCAGTAGCAATACATGACTAGTAGCACTACATGACTAGTGACTGGAGCTGTAGCACTACATGACTAGTGACTGGAGCAGTAGCACTATATGACTAGTAGCACTACATGACTAGTAGCGCTACATGACTAGTGACTGGAGCAGTAGCACTACATGACTAGTAGCGCTACATGACTAGTGACTGGAGCAGTAGCACTACATGACTAGTGACTGGAGCAGTAGCATGTTGCATGTAGCAGTAGTTTGATGGTTAACCAGCTAGACCAGCAAAACTCTCGCGAAAACACACCTTCAGCTGGTTTACCCAGCTTATGATGGTAATTCAGCTGGTTTTGATTGTCGTACCACCTTAAGCTGGTCATTTTAGTTGGTGTTGGTGTGTACTGGAGCAGTAGCACTCTATGACTACCCTGCTGAAAAAAACAGCAAGAAACCAGCTTAGGCTGGTAGCTGGTTTTAGCTGGTCTTTGCTGGTCTTTGCCCAAAACACAGTTATTATTGCTGGTCTTTGCTGGTGTAGCTGGTTAGGCCACCAGCTAGACATGCTGGTGTGACCATCTGAGGAAGCTGGTCGTGCTGGTGTGACCAGCCTGTCGTTTGGGATACAACTGGTTTAAGATGGTCATGCTGGTGACCAGCCTGTCAAGCTTGACAAAGATGGTCAAGCTGGTTTTCTAGAATAACCAACATAAGCTGGCGTGGCCAGTAAAACCCAGCAATGTAGACCAGCAACACCAACTAAAATGACCAGCTTAAGGTGGTACGACAATCAAAACCAGCTGAATTACCATCATAAGCTGGGTAAACCAGCTGAAGGTGTGTTTTCGCGAGAGTTTTGCTGGTCTAGCTGGTTAACCATCAAAGGGTGGTCAAATAAGCTGGTTAACAAGCTGGTCAACCAGCAAACCACCTTTAGCTGGTCAGGCTGTTTTTTTCAGCAGGGTAGTGACTGCCAGTCAATGCCCAGTTCTGTCAGCAGTAGATCTTGTTCTGTAGTATGCAGCAGCAAGAGATGCCGTTTTACATAACAGGCCATATGAATGACCAGCTCCTGGCAGTTGTAATGCTGAAGGAATGTAAACACAAATGGACTCGGCAGACGGAGTGAGTTTTGGAAAGTGGCTTGGCAGCGTCTCCATGCTTGACATGAATGTGAAATCCATCAGTGCATTACAGGTCAGATCCACACACAGGCTCATGCAGAGGCCACAGCTGCTGTGGTCAAAACTCTCAACCTGATGGATGTGGTCACTACTGTAGAGATAATATGGAAACAGTACTTCACACTTAATGATTACTCGTTCAGTCTATTTGCACATTGTTGCTATGATTGTGGATTAGGATTATTCCACATAACGCTCTCTCTTTCTTGTTGCTGTGGCAGTGGATTAGGATTATTCCACATAACGCTCTCTCTTTCTTGTTGCTGTGGCAGTGGATTAGGATTATTCCACATAACGCTCTCTCTTTCTTGTTGCTATGATTGTGGATTAGGATTATTCCACATAACGCTCTCTCTTTCTTGTTGCTGTGGCAGTGGATTAGGATTATTCCACATAACGCTCTCTCTTTCTTGTTGCTATGATTGTGGATTAGGATTATTCCACATAAGGCTCTCTCTTTCTTGTTGCTGTGGCAGTGGATCAGGATTATTCCACATTACGCTCTCTCTTTCTTGTTGCTGTGGCAGTGGATTAGGATTATTCCACATAACGCTCTCTCTTTCTTGTTGCTATGATTGTGGATCAGGATTATTCCACATAACGCTCTCTCTTTCTTGTTGCTGTGGCAGTGGATTAGGATTATTCCACATTACGCTCTCTCTCTCGTGTTGCTGTGGCAGTGGATCAGGATTATTCCACATAACGCTCTCTCTCTCTTGTTGCTGTGGCAGTGGATTAGGATTATTCCACATAACGCTCTCTCTCTCGTGTTGCTGTGGCAGTGGATCAGGATGTTGTCTGTGTTGCAGGCTGCTGGTGGGGGCTCCGTTTGAGAGCAGTGGAGGTCAGCAGACGGGAGACGTGTACCGCTGCCCACTGGACTCCAGCCCTGAGGACCCCAGCCCTGAGGACTCCAGCTCCAGCTGCTCCAGACTCAACCTGGGTACGCGGCCGCACACTCAGTATAGTTTATAGTATAGCATATGTTATATACCAGGGCTATTCAACTTCAGTACCAAGAGGGCCGAATGGAAAAATCACTGGGTTTTCAGGGGCCGCATAAAATAAGACGCCGCAAAATAATTGTATCCAACAATATGATAAAATCAGAGTAAAATTCAGTTCAATTCAATTGAATTGTATACACTGGCATATAAACTAAGAACATAGCCTATTATCCATATCCATTAAAAAAAAGACAGGTGATAGGCTGCCACACAAACTATACAAGTATTTGAAAACACCCAGGCTAACCATAGTATTTCATACCTGATGTCTGATAGCTGACATATCATGCATCAGTGGGAAAAATTGCAGTGTTGATTTAACTAGCCTACTTCAAGATAATTAGGCTCATAAGTGTTTCAAACACACACAGTAGCCTACAGCGCCAATCTCTCAAATATACTTAGCATTGAATTTAAAGAAAAAGTAATGCCAGCTCTGCCTCTGTTTATCTATTTCACGATTTCTTACCGCCAAAGCCTGCGCAAATCACAAACAATAACATTCCCACGAGTGGAGTGAAGATGGCTCTGTCTAACGTCTAATTGACAATGAGAATCGTTCATTTTACCCTCTGCAACAAGTACGAGACTTTCATGTTTATAGTGCAACGAATCCATCGCTGTAAAGAAGGAATATAAAGTCAAGAGGCAATTCTCTACAAACCACAGCTCCTTCACTAACTTTCCCGAGGGCTCGGAGGAACGGAGACCGATTGTAACATTTTTGATTTGCGCACGCTCGAGGTTTAGAACCTTGGCGGTAAGAAATCGTAATTTAATCAACATTTAATGATAACATTTAAAACTAGTTACACATTTGGAAATGTCAGTTTGTGTAGTGATGTGCTGTGTTCTCTGAGTGAAGATAACTGGAAGAATTAGTCTGGCCATAGGGACGGGCCGACAGTGCGCTACTCGCCAATCATATGAAGATCTATGCACACCCGTCAAAGCGAGTTAATTCTCATGACGAGACACGCGGGCCACAGGAAATTTGAAGCGGGCCACATCTGGCCCGCGGGCCGCTAGTTGAATAGGCCTGTTATATACTATAGTAGTATAGAATATACTAGTGTATAGTATACTCTATAGCTGCTCCAGACTCAACCTGGGTACGCGGCCGCACACTCAGTATAGTTTAGAGTATAGCATATGTTATATACTATAGTAGTATAGAATATACTAGTGTATAGTATACTCTATAGCTGCTCCAGACTCAACCTGGGTACGCGGCCGCACACTCAGTATAGTTTAGAGTATAGCATATGTTATATAGAATAGTGTATAGTATACTCTATAGCTGCTCCAGACTCCATCTGGGTACACACCCTTAGACTCATGGATGTATAGTATAGTATGGTATAGTATAGTACAGTACAGTATAGTAGAGTAGAGTATAGTGCAGTATAGTATAGTATAGTAGAGTATATTATAGTACAGTACAATATAGTAGAGTATATTACAGAATAGTATAGTAGAGTATATTATAGTACAGTACAGTACAGTAGAGTATATTATAGTAGAGTATAGTATATTATAGTATAGTAGAGTAGAGTATAATATAGTAGAGTAGAGTAGAGTAAAGTACAGTACAGTACAGTACAGTATAGTACAGTATAGTACAGTATAGTAGAGTAGAGTATGTACGCACCCTTAGACTCATGACAGTATTGTAATCTGAATTAAGATGTTATATTCAATCTAATTCATCTGTATCAAATTATGTTGAAACTCTTTTCCCAGTGTAGCCCATGTGTAGCCCATTCCTTTTTTAGTATTGCATAAACTCCATCATGGTGCCTGCATACTGCACACCTTAGCAGCTGGGATGGAGCTTCTATTGACCTGGTGTATGCCCTGGCATTGTGTGACCACTGTTGTTGCTACTCAAATGTGGTTACTGTGTGGGTTGCTATGGCTGCTGTCTTCCAGGGAATGAATCTATGAGCTACGTGTCCGAGAGGAAGGACCGGATGAGGATTGGAATGTCACTGGCGTCCAACCCTGAGGATCAGAGCTTTGTGGTGTGTTCAAAACGCATGATACACTTACACTCTATTCAACAAACTGAAAGTGCTCACATGGATATGTGTGTGTGTGAGTGTGTGTAGAATGCGCGTTTAAAGCGCTCATATGGATATATGTGTGAGTGTGAGAACTACTGATCGTGTTCCTTGGATTGTGGCTATTTTTGTTTGTATGTGTATTTAGTTAACACTGTATGTAGGTTTGTGCACTAATTGTGGCCCCTTGTGTAGTTAGTACAGTTTGTGGGTTTGTGCACTAACTGTGGCCCTGTGTGTAGTGGGTTTGTGCACTAACTACCATGTTGCCCAGGCCTGCGGCCCCCTGTGGTCCTATGAGTGTGGAAGTGCATACTACAGCACAGGCATCTGCTCCAGAGTCAACAGCTCCTTCCACTTCACCAACAACATCGCCCCGGCCTTCCAGCGTGAGTCCTGCTACTTTGGCTGACAAGTATACTAGTTGGGCTGATAAGTATACTAGTTAGGCTGATAAGTATATGCTAGTTAGGCTGATAAGTATACTAGTTAGGCTGATAAGTATATGCTAGTTGGGCTGATAAGTGTACTAGTTAAGCTGATAAGTATATTCTTGTTAGGATGATAAGTATACTAGTTAGGCTGATAAGTATATTCTAGTTAGGCTGATAAGTATACTACTTAGGCTGATAAGTGTACTAGTGTACTAGTTAGGCTGATAAGGATATTCTAGTTAGGCTGATAAGTAAATAGTGGTTAGGCTGATAAGTATATCCTAGTTAGGTTGATAAGTATACTAGTAAGGCTGGTAAGTATAGTTAGGCTGATTAGGCTGATATGTGTATACTTGTTAGGCTGATACGTGTAGTAGTTAGGCTGATAAGTATACTACTAAGGCTGATAAGTACTAGTTATTTCCAGGGCACAAAACGGCATAACTTTTTCGGAATTCTGAGGTGCGTTCAAATTCGCAAACATAGGCGAACTTTCGAGGTGAACATGTTTTCTTTGAACTGTTCAATTTGAACAATTTGGTGTTAACCTTCCATTCTAACAGTAATTGCATTGTTGCGTTCGTCAAACTCACGTCCAGTTCCACTGTATGTTCGCGGCGCACCACCTCCTCAGACTGTTTGCGTTTGTTAGCAAACGTTCGCCAAAAACTCAAGGCTAACGGAATACTGTTTGCGAATGTTCGCAAACGTTCGCCTATGTTCGCCTAAGTTCGGTGAACTTGAACGCACCTCAGGTCTGCCAATTAAATATTCCATTTGATGTCATAATGCACATTATACGGCGCTCTAGAATGTTGAGGGAGCTCCCATTCACCTTGAATGGGCCTCCCCAACGTTCTGCGGTCAGTTATTTTTGCATAATCACCGCTCCGAAGGTATAATGACCGCTGCCAATGGCAACGGGTTCACTCCGCTAGTTGTAGTGGAAGCCATGAAACGGTAGCCAAGTCATTGCTAAAGACACATTGAGATAAGTTTCTTTTCTCGTTTTGGCAAGTAGCCGTATAATAAGCGCGATAATGTATAGAACACCGGTCATTATCGGAAAATAATTCCCTTCAGGACGAAGCAAAACCCTCCGCTGCGCGTCGGGGTTCTGTTCATCCTGTCGGGAATTATTTTTCGATAATGACCGGCGTTACATTATCCCTTACATAATACATTGCAGTTAATGGAAGAAAATCTGTGACAATTGTTTTGCATATCCCGGGGCCCAGAGGTCAAATGTCATGCTTAAGGCATAAAATGCACACATTTCACTTTATTTCCTTCTTACACACAATAGGCTTTATTCCCCTCTCTTACACACACTTGGCTTTATTCCTCTCTCTTACACACACTTGGCTTTCTTCCTGTCTATGTTTGATGCCTTAAAGACTAGTTATCCTGTTCTGCAGGGTAGATTGTGTCAAAAGGCAATGAGGAATGCTGATGAGAGAAGTGCGTGCTGTTCTTCATTGCTGTTGTTCTAGGATGCTGTTCTTCATTGCTGTTGTTCTAGGGTGCGAGACGTTCATGGACATTGTGATTGTTCTGGACGGCTCCAACTCTATCTACCCGTGGTACGAGGTGCAGGACTTCCTCATCAATGTGCTGCAGAAGTTCTGCGTTGGCTCGGGTCAAACTCAGGTCAGTGTCACACATTTATAAGAGACCTGGCTGTCCTCTATCCTCTATCCTCAGAGCTTTATAAGAGACCTACGGCTGTCCTCTATCCTCTATCCTCTCAGCTCAGAGCTTTATAAGAGACCTATGGCTATCCTCTATCCTCTATCCTCAGAGCTTTATAAGAGACCTATGGCTGTCCTCTATCCTCTATCCTCTCACCTTAGAGCTTTATAAGAGACCTATGGCTATCCTCTATCCTCTCAGCTCAGAGCTTTATAAGAGACCTAAGGCTGTCCTCTATCCTCTATCCTCAGAGCTTTATAAGAGACCTATGGCTATCCTCTATCCTCTATCCTCAGAGCTTTATAAGAGACCTATGGCTATCCTCTATCCTCTATCCTCAGAGCTTTATAAGAGACCTATG
>NC_085003.1:34760599-34768099 GCF_963854185.1 Sardina pilchardus
TATAAAGGGGACTGAAATGGATGATATTAAATGGGAGTGTGTTTATGGGTTTGGCCCAGAGAGTCTTTATGACCTCACCACTGCTCTCCTGTTCATTTGCCCTCCTGATTCTTATGTTTATATATAATATCATATAATATCATATGATATATAGAATATGTACACAGGAAGAGTTTGAATCTTCGTTTCTTCTACTGATCTCTAGTCATGCAGCCCAACCATGAGGCGTGTAGTTGGTCATGTGTGTTTGGTGGTCTGGGTTTATTTGCTCTTCTTATTGACGTGTGTCTGCAGACAGAATGTACCTGTTGTCATGTGTGCTGCAGTAGATGGATCCCAGATGGAGGCGTTATGTGGCGGTTGCCGTGGTGGCAGGTCAAGTGCTCCACGTCAGCAGTGAGCACATGCTTGGCCTGCTGCCCTCCTGCAGCTCCTCAGTGCTGCTGCACTTCAGAGGACTGGAGAGCTGGCCTACTCTAACCCTAACAGTGCTCTCTTCCTTAGTGACCAGTGCTCTTAGTGACCAGTGCTCTCTTCCTTAGTGACCAGTGATCTCTTCTTAGTGACCCGTGCTCTCTTCCTTAGTGACCAGTGCTCTCTTCCTTAGTGACCAGTGCTCTTAGTGACCAGTGCTCTCTACCTTAGTGACCAGTGCTCTCTTCCATAGTGACCAGTGCTCTCTTAGTGACCCGTGCTCTCTTCCTTAGTGACCAGTGCTCTTAGTGACCAGTGCTCTTAGTGACCAGTGCTCTCTTCCTTAGTGACCAGTGCTCTCTTCCTTAGTGACCAGTGCTCTCTTAGGGCGCTTTCACACTAGGTCCTCTGGACCGGACCCGGGTTCGTTTGGTCCGATGGTTCGGTTGTTTTTGATAGTGTGAACGCAACCGTACCGAACTCGGGTGCGGACCCGGGACCGGACCTGGGTCCGCCTGAAAAGGTGGTCTGGGGTCCGGTTCGCTAGAACCCTGGAGCAGGTTGCTAAGCAATCATTCTGAAGAATCTAAAGAATCTTTACCTTTGTCTTCTTCATTGCACTGCCTTCTGCTGTGTTGCCAAGTGATATTTGTAAACAGAATTTTGGAAGTTCTTGTCTAGAAGCATGGTGCTTATGGCGCAAACGGACCCGGGTGCGCACACAAACATGAAATGTGAACACAGACCAACTACGGTAGAAGCAACCGCACTCGGGTCTGGTCCAGTTAAACGGACCTAGTGTGAAAGCAACCTTAGTGACCAGTGCTCTCTTCCTTAGTGACCAGTGCTCTTAGTGACCAGTGCTCTTCTCCTTAGTGATCAGTGCTCTCTTCCTTAGTGACCAGTGCTCTCTACCTTAGTGACCAGTGCTCTCTTAGTGACCCGTGCTCTTAGTGACCAGTGCTCTCTTCTTAGTGACAAGTGCTCTTAGTGACCAGTGCTCTCTTCCTTAGTGACCAGTGCTCTCTTCTTAGTGACCCGTGCTCTCTTCCTTAGTGACCAGTGCTCTCTTCTTAGTGACCCGTGCTCTCTTCCTTAGTGACCAGTGCTCTCTTCCTTAGTGACCAGTGCTCTCTACCTTAATGACCAGTGCTCTCTTCCTTAGTGACCAGTACTCTTAGTGACCAGTGCTCTCTTCCTTAGTGACCAGTGCTCTCTTCCTTAGTGACCAGTGCTCTCTTCTTAGTGACCCGTGCTCTCTTCCTTAGTGACCAGTGCTCTCTTCTTAGTGACCCGTGCTCTCTTCCTTAGTGACCAGTGCTCTCTACCTTAGTGACCAGTGCTCTTAGTGACCAGTGCTCTCTTCCTTAGTGACCAGTGCTCCTAGTGACCAGTGCTCTCTACCTTAGTGACCAGTGCTCTCTTCCTTAGTGGCCAGTGCTCTTAGTGACCAGTGCTCTCTTTTTGCTTTGGTGAAAGGAGGGGAACGAAGGATGAAGGGGGAAGAGGAGAAAGGAGTAGAAAAGAGAAAAGGAGGATGATGGGGTGGGGCTGAGGGGAAAGAAAGAGTAAGAAAGGGAGTGTTCAAGAGACGAGTGTGGAGAAGGCTTTTTTATGGAGCCGTTATTCAATGGAACAATGAGTTTTACTGAATACAAATGACCTCAGACCAAAATAGCACTTAAATAATATTACCAAGACAACCACAGGGATGTCAACATACATTCCCCCACATCTCACAGAGCCAGAAAGAGCTCACAACAGAACACTCACCTGTTACAATCACCAGCTAATTACAGAACGCTCACCTGTTACAATCACCAGCTAATTACAGAACAATCACCTGTTACAATCACCAGCTAATTACAGAACACTAACCAGTTACAATCACCAGCTAATTACAGAACAATCACCTGTTACAAACACCTGTGTGTGTGTACATGTGTGTGTACGTTTGTGTAGGACGGGGTACTGGTGGGAGCGGTGGGAGCATATGACTGGAATGGGGCGGTGCTTAAAGAGACTGCTCATGGGAAAGTGATCCCTCCCAAGTCATCCTACAGCAACGAGTTCCCAGAGAGCTTGAAGAACCATGGGGCCTACCTTGGTAAGACACACACACACACACACACACACACACACACACACTTACACAGATACACACATACACAGATACACACACACACACTCACACAGACACTAAGACACACGCACACACAGAGACATAGCGTGTGACGTTCCATTTGGAATGACTGCATGTAGTTTGACCTTTGACCTTTGTGTGTCTAGGTTACAGTCATGTCAGCTAAACATGGTGTGTGTGTGTCTAGGTTACAGTCATGTCAGCTAAACATGGTGTGTGTGTGTGTGTGTGTGTCTAGGGTACAGTCATGTCAGCTAAACATGTGTGTGTGTCTATTGTAGGTTACCCATATGGAAAAGATAACCTGTGTAACCTGAAATATATAAAACATTGTAACCTGTAAGGACTATATATGACGTAACGTTGTATGAGGAAAACGAGAAAGGGGCCACTTTCAAGAGTAAATCATACAAGTTTTGTATATAAAACACATTGCTGGCATATACGTTTTTTCTATATCTTTTCCATATGGGTACAGTCATGTCAGCTAAACATTGCGTGTATGTGTCTAAGTTACAGTCATGTCAGGTATCAGCTAAAAACGGACGCTTGTTGTCTAGGTTACACAGTCACGTCAGTGGTATCAGCTAAACACGGACGCTTGTTGTCTAGGTTACACAGTAACTTCGGTGGTATCAGCTAAACACGGGCGCTTGTTGTCTAGGTTACACAGTCACGTCGGTGGTATCAGTTAAACACGGGCGCTTGTTGTCTAGGTTACACAGTCACGTCGGTGGTATCAGCTAAACACGGCCGCTTGTTGTCTAGGTTACACAGTCACGTCGGTGGTATCAGCTAAACACGGCGCTTGTTGTCTAGGTTACACAGTCACGTCGGTGGTATCAGTTAAACACGGCCGCTTGTTGTCTAGGTTACACAGTCACGTCGGTGGTATCAGCTAAACATGACCGCTTGTTGTCTAGGTTACACAGTCACATCGGTGGTATCAGTTAAACACGGCCGCTTGTTGTTTAGGTTATACAGTCACATCGGTGGTATCAGTTAAACATGACCGCTTGTTGTCTAGGTTACACAGTCACGTCGGTGGTATCAGTTAAACACGGCCGCTTGTTGTTTAGGTTACACAGTCACGTCAGTGGTATCAGCTAAACATGACCGCTTGTTGTCTAGGTTACACAGTCACGTCGGTGGTATCAGTTAAACACGGCCGCTTGTTGTTTAGGTTATACAGTCACGTCGGTGGTATCAGTTAAACACGGCCGCTTGTTGTCTAGGTTACACAGTCACATCGGTGGTATCAGTTAAACACGGCCGCTTGTTGTTTAGGTTATACAGTCACGTCGGTGGTATCAGCTAAACACGGCCGCTTGTACGTGTCTGGGGCGCCGCGCTTCAACCACACGGGGAAAGTCATCATCTTCACCCTCCAGAACGATGGGAACCTCACCATACTACACTCTCTTAAAGGACAGCAGGTAAACACCATCATACTGCACTAATTCACGCCCGCCCTTAGGCGGGTCAGTTTCCCCCCTCCACCACCTCCCCCCCCCCACCTCCCCCCACCATTCAAAGTCAATGGTGAGGGTTATAACAATGTTATAACCCACAATGTCATACATTTCATGAAAAATGGGACTCTTGGGAATCCAAAATGTACCTTTTTTTTAAATGTACAATCGGTATAGTGCTTTACATTGTCTCATTAATCATATGATGTCTTAATTGAATTTAATCAAAAATGCCCTCCTCCCCCTCCTCCACTTCTGGTGCCACCCTGACATCTGGCTGCAGTGTAGCGGCACTACAACAAGTAGATGCCAGATATTGGGTACTGAAATATTCACAAGAATCCATAGAAATTGAATCTTCATGTTGTTTTATCCAATATTAGTTGTCCAGATGTATAGTCTAGCTAATATAAAACCATTGAACCAACAAAGTAAATGCAAAAATAGAGACTTTTGTGTAATTAGTCCATATTTTGTGTAGTCACTCTATATCGGAACACCTGACATACAATCCAAAATGTCTACAAGAAACCTCTGAGTGTTGCCTTTAATTTGAGACCAAGATTATGCTTCTACACAAAGGGGTTCATGTGCAGTAAACATTTGATTATCAGTATGCATTTTGGATGGCCAAAAGTCCTATGGGGAGTTTACATAGGGGATTTTTAAAAACGCATGGGCATACCTTGGCAAATAATGGTCTTCAGCACTCATATTTCATGTTATATTGATCTACTTTTGCACCCAACCTAATCAGACCTGGTGCTGGGGCTCAGTTATGTTTCTAGGTTAGAATATATGACTCAGAGGGCTGATATATGGTCAGTTTAGAGCTGCTTGCAATCCGCCTGGAAGAAAAAACTATATTCTAGCCTCTGTGGCCCTGTGTCAGTACATCACACAGTTCTTCTGATGGTCTCTACTGAACCTGCTGTGTCTGTGTGCTGTGTTCCAGAGAGGTCAAGCTTTTGATTATAGGTCAAACTAGGTGGGAAAAGTGGCCTCTAAAGCAGGCGCTGTGCAATTTTAGGCAAACCTTAAAAAACTATATTGTGAATTAAGTGGTTTAAAGGACAGCAGGTAAACACCATCACATACTGCACTCTCTTAAAGGACAGCAGGTAAACACCATCCTGCACTCTCTTAATAAACAACATCCTGCACTCTCTTAAAGGACAGCAGGTAAACACCATCACATCCTGCACTCTCTTAAAGGACAGCAGGTAAACACCATCCTGCACTCTCTTAAAGGACAGCAGGTAAACACCATCACATCCTGCACTCTCTTAAAGGACAGCAGGTAAACACCATCCTGCACTCTCTTAAAGGACAGCAGGTAAACACCATCACATCCTGCACTCTCTTAAAGGACAGCAGGTAAACACCATCACATCCTGCACTCTCTTAATAAACACCATCACATACTGCACTCTCTTAAAGGACAGCAGGTAAACACCATCACATCCTGCACTCTCTTAACCCTATGAGACGCAAATTGCTTCAAGAAACACACCCATTCTTCTCTGTTACATTGCTCCGCGATTATCAGTCGCAGCGAGAAGAGACTTTTATTGCAGAAGAGGGGCTTTTTAGCAGTAAAATGGCGTATATCATTTGATATCCTCATGGGTCCGCTGGGTTGACTGACTCTCTGCCTCCTGTAGATTGGCTCGTACTTTGGCAGTGAGATCGCTCCGCTGGACATCGATGACGACCGAGTAACCGACTTCCTGCTGGTGGCCGCGCCCATGTTCTTCAGCAGCGGCTGGGAAAGGGGCAGAGTGCACGTGTACAGAGTCACGCACGAGGTGAGAGTGCACGTGTAGGAGAGTGCACGTGTACAGAGTCACGCGCGAGGTGAGAGTGCACGTGTAGGAGAGTGCACGTGTAGGAGAGTGCACGTGTACAGAGTCACGCACGAGGTGAGAGTGCACGTGTACAGAGTCACGCACGAGGTGAGAGTGCACGTGTAGGAGAGTGCACGTGTACAGAGTCACGCACGAGGTGAGAGTGCACGTGTACAGAGAGTGCACGTGTACAGAGGAGGTGAGAGCACGTGTAGGACAGTGCACGTGTACAGAGTCACGCACGAGGTGAAAGTGCACGTGTAGGAGAGTGCACGTGTGTAGAGTCACAGAGGAGGTGAGAGTGCACGTGTAGAAGAGTGCATGTGTACAGAGTCACACACAAGGTGAGAGTGCACGTGTAGGAGAGTGCACGTGTACAGAGTCACAGAGGAGGTGAGAGTGCACGTGTAGGAGAGTGCACGTGTACAGAGTCACGCACGAGGTGAGAGTGCACATGTAGGAGAGTGCACGTGTACAGAGTCACAGAGGAGGTGAGAGTGCACGTGTTGAAGAGTGCATGTGTACAGAGTCACACACGAGGTGAGAGTGCACGTGTAGGAGAGTGCACGTGTACAGAGTCACGCACGAGGTGAGAGTGCACGTGTATGAGAGTGCACGTGTACAGAGTCACAGAGGAGGTGAGAGTGCACGTGTAGGAGAGTGCACCTGTATGAGAGTGCATGTGTGAGAGTGTGTGTGTGTGGAGGTGAGAGTGTGTGTGTGTGGAGGTGAGAGTGTGTGAGTCTACACCAGAGTGAACAGAGGTGAGAGTGTGTGTGTGTGGAGGTGAGAGTGTGTGTGTGTGGAGGTGAGAGTGTGTGTGTCTGTTGTGCTGAGCCTGTGCAGACATCCTAGACGAGTTGATCAGCTGGCTCCCGTCAGCTAATCCGTGTTCTCCAGAGCTGGTTCTCTCTGGTGGGTTCTCTGATCCGTGTTCTCCAGAGCTGGTTCTCTGATCCATGTTCTCTGATCCGTGTTCTCTGTTCCGTGTTCTCCAGAGCCGGTTCTCTCTGGTGGGTTCTCTGATCCATGTTCTCTGATCCGTGTTCTCCAGAGCCGGTTCTCTCTGGTGGGTTCTCTGGAGGTGGCCGAGCGGGCGGAGAATGCGCGCTTTGGTTCTGCTCTGGCGTCGGTACCGGACCTGAATGGAGACGGGTTCAGCGATGTGGTGGTGGGAGCACCTCTGGAGGACGACCACCGGGGGGCGATCTACCTCTTCCACGGCCGAGCCCACGGGCTGCACCCCACACACAAGCAGGTACACACACACACACACACACACACACACACACACACCCCACACACCACACACACCACACACACACACACACACACACACACACACACACACACACACACACACACACACCACACACACACACACACACACACACACACACACACACACACACACACACACACACACACACACAAGCAGGTACACGCACACACACACACACACACACACACACACACACACACACATAATACACACACACCACACACACACACACAAGCAGGTACACACATACACACACAGGTTTGATAGATAGATAGATAGATTGATAGATAGATAGATAGATAGATAGATACTTTATTGATCCCCAAGGGGAAACTCAAGAAG
>NC_085003.1:34780599-34878099 GCF_963854185.1 Sardina pilchardus
GTAGATCCCAAGCTTCAAGCTCTCACCGTTCCAATCGCTCAGCGCTAAGTGTTAGCATGGCAGCTACAAGGGCACGAGCAGAAGCGGAGGCAGCTAAAGCTAGAGCATCATATAGCTTAAAGGAAATGGAGATTAAACTGGAGAAGGCCCGACTGGAGGCAGAATTAGAAGCTCTCAACCAGGTGAGAGAAGCAGAAGCAGCTGTTGCCAAAGCAGTCATTATGGAAGCTGCCGTCGATGACTATGAATATAATTCTGATGGAAGCTTGGAAGAATTTAAATTTTTGCCGAGAGTTAAAAGTGCTCAAGAGAAAGTCAGTGAATATGTAGTAAAGCATACGCAGATGGTGAATACCCACCCGGAGGAGGAAGAATTAGACATGAGCCAGCAGTCTCATCAGCCGTCCAACTTTATTACACTGGATGAAGTGAATGGCTCTCCTAGTCCACCGCAGAGGAGGAATCGCCCAGACCAGGGGATTCAGCAACACTCAAGCCCACATCAAGTACATCATGGCCGCTTTGAGTCACAGGGGCCAAGCATTCAGCAATACTCCAGCCCACATCAGGTACATTATGGCCACTTTGAGTCGCAGGGGCCAGGCATCCAGCAAGATTCCTCGAAGCCCAGTGCTCAACGTTATCAACCTCACTTCAATCATCCTCAACCTGTCAATAGGTTGCACAGTCAAAGAAAACCGGTGACGAGCCATTACTTACCAAACCCTGCACCCAGCAATGTAAATAGCAGCACATCGGACCTGGCCAAGTTTCTGATCAGAAGTCAGTTAGTATCAGGTGGTTTAACTAAATTTGATGACCAGCCGGAAAACTACCTTAGTTGGAGATCAACATTTACAAGTGTTGTGGACAGCTTAGATCTCTCGCCTCATGAACAGATTGACCTGCTCATAAAGTGGTTAGGTCCAGAATCAAGCCAGCTAGCTCGCAGGATAAAATCAGCTAATATCAGACATCCATCAGTGGGTCTCAACTTAATTTGGACAAGGCTGCATGAATGCTATGGTGCTCCTGAAGCAATAGAGAAGGCTCTGTTTGCCAAATTGGATAATTTTCCAAAGATCACCAACAGAGATAATCAAAAGCTAAGAGAACTCAGTGACTTGCTGTTTGATCTTGAAGCTGCAAAGGAAGATGATTATTTAAGTGGATTAACTTACCTGGATACAGCACGAGGAGTTGGTCCCATCGCAGAGAAGTTACCGTTCCACCTGCAAGAAAAATGGATAACATTTGGGTCCAAATACAAGGAAGATAAAAAAGTCCCTTTCCCACCATTCTCAGTCTTTTCTCAGTTTGTAAGAAGAGAGGCTAAAGCAAGGAACGATCCAAGTTTCAATGCATCCTGTCATACAGCATCTACTTCAAAAAAGGAAAAGAATGGGAATCCAAGAAACCAAGTTATTGTACATAAAACCAATGTGTCTGCAGAATCCAGCAACAATGCAGAGAAACAAAGTGAGGACCCGAACACAACATGTCCAATCCACAAAAAACCTCATCCGCTCAAGAAATGTAAGACTTTCAGGGCAATGCTTTTTGATGACAGGAAGAAACTGCTTAAGGAGAAAGGCATATGTTTCCGCTGTTGTGCTTCAGTCTCCCACCTGGCCAAGAATTGTGAAGTCCAGATCAAATGTGCAGAGTGCGACAGTGAAAGACACATAGCAGCTCTCCATCCCGGCCCAGCCAAAAGGGAGTCAGCAAAACCACAGAGCCCCTCCAAAGATCATGGCGGGGAGTCAGAGAACGTACCTGAAGAGGAGTCAAGCGTGGCCGTGACGACGGCATGTACACAGGTGTGTGGCAAGGGCTTCAGTGGAAGGTCATGCTCCAAGATTTGCCTGGTTAATGTATACCCTCAAGGCCGTCGCTCAGAGAGCAAGCGGATGTATGTGATCTTAGATGATCAGAGCAACGTATCCTTAGCCAAGACAGAGTTCTTTGAGTTTTTCCACATACAAGGACCATCGGTGCCATACATTTTAAGAACATGCGCCGGAGCGGTTCACGTCTCTGGAAGAAGAGCCCATGGCTACATCATTGAGCCACTCACAGGTGAACTTAGCATTCTTCTACCAACTCTGATAGAGTGCAATAATGTGCCAAACTCCAGAGAAGAAATCCCCACTCCAGAGGCAGCGTTTCATCACAGTCACATGCGAGCCGTGGCTAAAGAAATACCTGCTCTGGATAACTCCGCAGAAGTCTGGCTTCTCTTGGGCCGAGACATTCTCCAGGTCCACAAGGTACGTCAGCAGTACAACGGGCCACAGAACGCTCCATTTGCCCAGAAGCATGACCTTGGGTGGGTCATTGTTGGCGATGTATGCCTCAGTGGAGCTCACTCGCCGAAGACAGTGAACACATTCAAAACATGTTTTATGGAAAATGGACGTCCCAGCTACATGCAACCCTGTGACAGCGTCGTCAGGATCAAAGAAGACTTCAGTCAGCGTTGCAATCAGGACAGCTGTCTATCTTGGTCATGTGCTCCAGTGCAACAAGTCAATCAACTAGGCAAGGCAGTATTTCAGAGGTCTGAGAGAGACAATCAGCTAGCACCTTCAGTGGATGACCTATCTTTCCTACAGATAATGGACAAGGGGTTCATCAGAGACGAATGTGGCAGCTGGATGGCACCACTGCCATTTCAGAATCCAAGAAGGCGTCTGCCCAGCAACAGGCAGTATGCGTTTGACCGTTTCAAGTCTTTGCAGCGTTCGTTCCAGAAAAAGCCCAGCATGAAAGAGGATTTCATGGAATTCATGCAAGGGATCCTGGAAAACAAACACGCTGAAAGAGCACCACCACTAGAGGATGGAAAGGAGGTGTGGTACCTTCCCATGTTTGGAGTATACCACCCACGGAAACCCGGGAAAATTCGGGTAGTATTCGACTCAAGTGCCCGCTTTGAAGGAGTGTCATTGAATGAAGTCTTGCTTCAAGGACCAAACCTCAACAACGGACTCTTGGGAGTGCTCATGAGGTTCAGGAGAGACCCTGTCGCCATCATCGCAGACATCAAGCAGATGTTCTACTGTTTTCTAGTTCAGGAAGAACACAGGGATGTCCTACGCTTTCTGTGGTTCGAGGACAACAACCCTGAAAACAGAGTGGTGGATTATCGCATGAGAGTCCACGTATTTGGGAACAGCCCATCCCCGGCAGTAGCAACGTATGGGTTAAGACGATCAGCTCAGGAGGGTGAGGAGGACTTTGGCAGGGACGTGTGTCAGTTCATCAAGACGGACTTTTACGTGGATGACGCCCTGAGGTCCTTCCCAACCGAGGACGAAGCAATTGACGTGTTGAAGAGAGCCCAGAAGTTGCTGGAACGCTACAACATAAAGCTTCATAAGATTGCCTCTAATAGGGCACAGGTTATGGATGCCTTTCCGAAAGAGGACCGTGCCAAGGGTATTGAAACCCTGGATCTAGCAGTCGACGACTTACCTGTTCAGCGCAGTCTAGGTGTGGCCTGGAACATGACAGAGGACAAGTTTGCCTTCAACATTCCTGAGTCACAGAAGCCCTTTACGCGCAGAGGTGTTTTGTCAACGATAAACAGCCTGTTTGATCCATTGGGTTTTCTGGCACCAGTGACAATCGAAGGCAGACTCCTCCTACGAGAGCTAGTGTCTCAAGGTACAGACTGGGACACACCCCTGCCTGAGGAGAAGTTAATCAAATGGCAAAGATGGCATAGTTCTTTGCAAGAGTTGAACAAGTTGACCATCCCACGCACCTATGCTTCGTTTCCACTAACAAGGGCCAAGGCGACAGAATTATGCGTATTCTCAGATGCCTCAGTAAAGGCCATCGCAGCAGTAGCTTACCTTAAGATGGAATCTGAAGAAGGTCTTCAAGATGTCAGCTTCGTCTTTGGGAAGGCCAAACTTGCACCTTTAGCAGAACTCACCATCCCTAGATTAGAGCTCTGCGCAGCAGTGTTGGCCATAGAGATTGCAGACCAAGTCAGAGAGGACATCGGTCAGAAACTGGATAGGATAACATTCTTCACTGACAGTAAGGTGGTGTTGGGATACATAAACAACACGTCCCGGCGGTTCTATGTTTTTGTGAATAATCGCGTGCAAAGAATCCGGCAGTCAAGTCACCCAAGTCAGTGGAGATATGTGCCCACCGGAAACAACCCAGCTGACCATGCTACAAGGTGCTTGTCTGCAAACCAGCTACAAACTTCCAGTTGGCTGACTGGACCAAAGTTTTTGCTGAATCCTGATAATTCAACATCGGACGCTCACTTTGAACTGATTGATCCAGACTCAGATGTGGAGCTTCGTCCTGAGGTCGCAGCTTTCCTGACCAAAGTCCCAGGAACACAGCTGGACACTGAGCGCTTTGAAAGATTTTCATCTTGGAGCAGACTCACAAGAGCCGTAGCACGGCTGAAGCATGTTGCACAGAGTTTTCATAAGCCATTCCAAGATTCACAATGTGTTGGCTGGCATTTCTGTGGAAAAGGCATGACGAGCACAGAACTCGCAACAGCAGAACATGTCATCATCAAGGCTGTGCAGCATGAGGTGTATGCAGAAGAAATTAAGTGCATTCAGCAGAATCATGTCTTACCTTCACACAGTCCGCTGAAGAAACTTCACCCTGTGATGGATGAAGGAGGTCTGTTACGTGTAGGAGGCCGCATCACTCGCTCAGACTTACCTGTAGATGAGACTCACCCAATCCTGATTCCTGGTAGGCATCATGTTGCCACATTGCTCGTCCGTCATCACCATGACCGAGTCCAACATCAAGGAAGGCACTTTACAGAAGGCGCCGTGCGTGCAAGTGGCCTATGGATAATAGGAGCGAAGAGAACCATCAACAGTCTTATCTTTAAGTGTGTGACATGCAGGAAACTGCGTGGCAAATTGGAACAGCAGCAAATGGCAGACCTTCCCGAAGAGCGCCTGCGACAAGAACCTCCATTCACTTACGTAGGCCTGGATGTCTTCGGTCCGTGGGAGGTTGTCACCCGACGAACGAGAGGAGGCAGTTCCAACAGTAAGAGATGGGCAGTATTGTTCACATGCATGTCCACTAGGGCTGTTCACATAGAAGTGATAGAGTCCATGAGCGCTTCAAGCTGTATAAACGCTCTTCGCAGATTCTTCTCAGTCAGAGGACCTGTGAAACAGTTGCGGTCAGACCGCGGAACCAACTTTGTTGGAGCCAACACCCAGTTGAAGTTGGGAACGGGCTCTGAAGACGACAGTGTAGAGAACTACCTTCGCACCCAAAGGTGTACTTGGGTCTTTAACCCCCCACACGCCTCTAACATGGGCGGAAGTTGGGAGCGTATGATCAGAACGGCACGACGCATCCTCGATTCAATGTTACTCCAAGCTGGAAAGTCAAAGGTCACTCACGAGGTGTTGTGCACCCTTATGTCAGAGGTCATGGCCATTATCAACTCTAGGCCGCTCATTCCAGTTTCTTCAGATCCTGAAGCACCTCTGATACTTACCCCAGCCATGCTGCTTACGCAGAAGATTGGTGCTTCGCCTGCTCCGCCAGGAGACTTTGCAGAAGCGGACATCCTAAAACATCAGTGGAAAAGGGTTCAGGCTTTGGCAGAGACTTTCTGGGCCAGGTGGAGGCGAGAGTACTTGAGCACAATTCAGGCCAGACAGAAATGGCACGCCAAGAAGCCAAACCTCAAGGAAGGAGACATAGTGCTGTTAAAGGACAAACAAGCCAGAAGAAATGAGTGGACGAAGGGAAGGGTTACGAAGGCCATCCCAAGCGCCGATGGACTAGTGAGGAAAGTGGAAGTGAAAGTCGCGTCCCACCAGCCCCCAAAGACTTACCTGAGACCCATCTCCGAAGTGGTCTTACTCTTGGAGTCAGAGGTGGTTTAGGTTAGGTGTGGCACTCTAAAGGTGCCAGGCGGGGAGTGTAATGTAATGGGGAGGGAAACTTGTATTTTGAATGGGGACTTTTATGTTGAAGATTTTGTTAGCAGTTCTGTGTCCTCTACTTCCTGTACTTCCTGTTTAGTAAAAAGAAGGCAGCCATTTTAGTTAGTTGTAGTAGACTACACAAGGAGGCACATGTAATGAGACAGCAGTGATGATGTTAGCCCTGCACATCTAATCTTGGTGTTTTCTTCAGGCAAAGCCAGTAAGTTTCTCTATGAACCTGTTAAGAAATAGGAAAGAAAGAGTTAGTTATCTTATGTCATTATTGATTTTGGTTAGTTAAAAGTACTTACCTGAAATGCTTAGTTTAGCTAAGTTAGCTAAGTTTAGCGTAACCTGTAACAGAGAGTTATTGTATATTTTTAGCATGTTATACTTACCTGTGTAATTTGTATTTATTGCAGTTTTACCTTTTCTTCATTAAATTTGTCCAAATACGACACTTTGCCTGTTCCTTGGAGAAGATAATGAGGAAACGAGTTTAGCTTGCTGTTTCATGCTAGATGAGAACAGTACAGAGTAGGTGAGTGGGATTAGGTGAGTACGGAGTAGGTGAGTTGGATTAGGTGAGTACTGAGTAGCCTATTCAAGTCTTTTTTTCCCCTCCTGAAGTTGGATATGAAGTGGGCCTATAATGAAAGTATTTCCAGATTCCACTCTGATGTACAGTATCTAGGTATCAAGGGTGATTAGGCTAATATAGCCTACATTTATTTATTAGCTCAGGGGAGGGTATTCCATATATGATCCTATCCAGTGAACGCGCTTCATTCAGCCAAATTGTAACGCGATGCTTTAAATTCTCAGTAACGATAACGGCGTTGCAACAATGAGAAAAGTAATTCATTCGATTACTTCGTTTCTGACAAATTAACGCTGTTAGTAACGCCGTTATACATAAACTCCGTTACTCTCAACACTGGTCACAGAGCCAGGTGAGTTTGTTCCTCATGAGGTCACAGAGCCAGGTGAGTTTGTTCCTCATGAGGTCACAGAGCCAGGTGAGTTTGTTCCTCATGAGGTCACAGAGCCAGGTGAGTTTGTTCCTCATGAGGTCACAGAGCTATGAAGGTATTATTGGGGCAAAAGTCACGAGCACATTTAACTGCAGATTTCGCATTCGCACACTAAAGTCACAAATGTGTAACCGTACATTTGAAGTTGTAGATATTTTTTTCATACCTTGTTAACACAAAATAGGGCTACGGGTTCACGAATCCGTTCTACAAGTTCACAAAACCGTTTTACAGATACACGAATTCTCACCTGTGCATCACAAGTTCCTGGCCTCATCCCCTCGAGACTTTTGCTCCATTTACACTGCAACGATTGGGGCAAAACACATTCGCACATCCGTGTTTCATAGTCTGAGAACATGCACAACATTCGTGCATTTGTAAACCCAAATGTGAACTAATGCAACAGAAGTTGTGCATCTGTGAAATGTTTTCTCATTAATAAAAGTCTTGCACGACTACAAGTGCATTGATACAAGTGCTTGAGTCTACATCTGCGAGTTTCCGTCGCTGTTTTCCGGGGACGAATACTTTTGCACCAATTATACCACCTGGCGATGTGCAAAACCGATTTGTACTTGTGTACACAGAGAGCATCGATCGAAAACAAAACAAGGCGGCCGGATCTGGATCTGGATCGCGCCCACACATCCCTGCTCATATAAGTAGCCTAACCTCCGCTTGTTTCCTCATCAATATAAAGACAAGGACGCACGATTTGTAGATTTTCTTTTCACAGAGTGAGAAAACATACTTCGGAGTGATTATTTGCACCCGGGTGTAAATAGTGGAATGGAGGCATTTTCTTATTTGCACCCAAACCTGTAATGCGTGCAGAAACAGATGGGATGGCCTACCTAAATCTAACAAGTTAGGATTTTTAAAAACAATCTTTTTGATGGAAACGTGGTGCTAAATTCCCATAAACGTGTTCAGTTAACGGGTAAAACCGTCCGTTTGTAAGCAAAATCAAGAATTACGAGTTTGTTTACCGTCACTGAGCAACCAGAAGATAGAAATATTACGCTACTAGCCCGTTGCATGGACTAGAAATTGTATAGGGTAGCGGGTAGGCGCATGGGCCATATGGTTCGAAGATTGGCAGTTCGTATCCCATTAGTAACCTATGGCTTTTTTTTGCATGCCAATATAGTTGAAAGAGTTGTTTTCTGTAGAGGAGTTGACTATTTAGAAGCGTTCTACTCACAACTGTAGCCTATTTCTATAACTAAAATAAAACTAGACCATTTTTGACAGATTCATTAAGCACAAACTCTTATTTGCCGCGAAGTAACGTCATCAAAGAGAAGAGAGTCGTTCGCACATACTTTCAAAATATTTTAGTTTGGCATGCAAAAAAAAAAATGCATTAGTCTACATTTGGTGTGATTTGAACTACCAATCTCTGATTCATGGCTCATGCACTTATCCGCTAACCTACATGACTTCTACGTTATACGATTGACTGGGCTAGTAATATTTGTCTATCTTCTGGTTGCTAGGTGACGGTAAACAAGCTCGTAATTCTTGATTTTGCTTACAAACGTACGGTTTTACCCGTTAACTGAACACGTTTATGGGAATTTAGCACCACGTTTCCATCAAAAAGATTGTTTTTAAAAATCCTAACTTGTTAGATTTAGGTTGGCCATCCCATCTGTTTCTGCACGCATTACAGGTTTGGGTGCAAATAAGAAAATGCCTCCATTCCACTATTTACACCCGGGTGCAAATAATCACTCCGAAGTATGTTTCTCACTCTGTGAAAAGAAAATCTACAAATCGTGCGTCCTTGTCTTTATATTGATGAGGAAACAAGCGGAGGTTAGGCTACTTATATGAGCAGGGATGTGTGGGCGCGATCCAGATCCAGATCCGGCCGCCTTGTTTTGTTTTCGATCGATGCTCTCTGTGTGCACAAGTACAAATCGGTTTTGCACATCGCCAGGTGGTATAATTGGTGCAAAAGTATTCGTCCCCGGAAAACAGCGACGGAAACTCGCAGATGTAGACTCAAGCACTTGTATCAATGCACTTGTAGTCGTGTAAGACTTTTATTAATGAGAAAACATTTCACAGATGCACAACTTCTGTTGCATTAGTTCACATTTGGGTTTACAAATGCACGAATGTTGTGCATGTTCTCAGACTATGAAACACGGATGTGCGAATGTGTTTTGCCACAATCGTTGCAGTGTAAATGGAGCAAAAGTCTCGAGGGGATGAGGCCAGGAATTTGTGATGCACAGGTGAGAATTCGTGTATCTGTAAAACGGTTTTGTGAACTTGTAGAACGGATTCGTGAACCCGTAGCCCTATTTTGTGTTAACAAGGTATGAAAAAAATATCTACAACTTCAAATGTACGGTTACACATTTGTGACTTTAGTGTGCGAATGCGAAATCTGCAGTTAAATGTGCTCGTGACTTTTGCCCCAATAATACCTTCATACAGAGCCAGGTGATTTTGTTCCTCATGAGGTCACAGAGCCAGGTGATTTTGTTCCTCATGAGGTCACAGAGCCAGGTGAGTTTGTTCCTCATGAGGTCACAGAGCCAGGTGAGTTTGTTCCTCATGAGGTCACAGAGCCAGGTGAGTTTGTTCCTCATGAGGTCACAGAGCCAGGTGATTTTGTTCCTCATGAGGTCACAGAGCCAGGTGAGTTTGTTCCTCATGAGGTCACAGAGCCAGGTGATTTTGTTCCTCATGAGGTCACAGTGCCAGGTGAGTTTGTTCCTCATGAGCACAGACATCCTGCAAACCAACGACTGGAGCTGCTGCCCAAATGTACTGTATCATGGTGAATCTAAGAGCCAACGTACCAACATAAGCCCCCTCTCTCTTCTCCTCTCTGTCTCTTCTCCTCTGTCTCTTCTCCTCCTCCTCTCTTCTCTTCTCTCTCTTCTCCTCCTCCTCTCTTCTCTTCTCTGTCTCTTCTCTTCCTCTCTCTCTTCTCCTCTCTCTCTCTTCTCCTCCTCTCTCTCTTCTCCTCTCTGTCTCTTTTCCTCTCTGTCTGTTCTCCTCCTCCTCTCTCTCCTCCTCGCTACTAACAGCCCTGCTCACCCAGTAGCCTTGTGTTCAGCAAAGCTACTAACAGCCCTGCTGTTAGTCATTAGTATGAGAACGATGAGTATGTTGAGTATGTTGGTTGTGTTGCGTATGTTGAGTATGTTGGTTGTGTTGAGTATGTTGAGTATGTTGGTTGTGTTGAGTATGTTGGTTGTGTTGCGTATGTTGAGTATGTTGGTTGTGTTGAGTATGTTGGTTGTGTTGAGTATGTTGAGTATGTTGGTTGTGTTGAGTTGAGTATGTTGGTTGTGTTGAGTTGAGTATGTTGGTTGTGTTGAGTATGTTGGTTGTGTTGAGTTGAGTATGTTGGTTGTGTTGAGTATGTTGGTTGTGTTGAGTATGTTGAGTATGTTGGTTGTGTTGAGTATGTTGGTTGTGTTGAGTATGCTGAGTATGTTGGTTGTGTTGAGTATGTTGGTTGTGTTGAGTATGTTGAGTATGTTGGTTGTGTTGAGTATGTTGAGTATGTTGGTTGTGTTGAGTATGTTGAGTATGTTGGTTGTGTTGAGTATGTTGATTGTGTTGAGTTGAGTATGTTGATTGTGTTGAGTTGAGTATGTTGGTTGTGTTGAGTATGTTGAGTATGTTGGTTGTGTTGAGTATGTTGAGTATGTTGGTTGTGTTGAGTATGTTGATTGTGTTGAGTTGAGTATGTTGGTTGTGTTGAGTATGTTGTGTATGTTGGTTGTGTTGAGTATGTTGAGTATGTTGGTTGTGTTGAGTTGAGTATGTTGGTTGTGTTGAGTATGTTGAGTATGTTGGTTGTGTTGAGTATGTTGAGTATGTTGGTTGTGTTGAGTTGAGTATGTTGGTTGTGTTGAGTATGTTGAGTATGTTGGTTGTGTTGAGTTGAGTATGTTGGTTGTGTTGAGTATGTTGAGTATGGGTGTGGAGAACAGATGGTTGTGGGTTGTGGCTGAGCAGCAGTAATGTCACCACCTGACAATCGGTCAGCCAGGTTTCAATTCTGGGACCTGCCGTCGCAAGTTTGTGTTTCCTCAATGACCAGACCAGTTAGGTGGGAAAATATTCCATTTTCTTTTCTCTGCAGCCTAGCTGGTTTCCAAGGTGATCTTGATACAGCAACAGGAGCTGTGCCCTGTCAGCATTAGCGTAGCTCACTTCATCACACCCAGACTTCTACTCCCCAGTCTTCTGTTGGCCAGTTGGCAACGTCTGTTCTCCCTCCCCCGATGGACCCTCTGGACAGCACAGCTGAGGAACGTGCTCAGATGTGTGCAGTAATTTAGATATATGACAGCACAGAAATGTGTGTGTGGGTGGTCTGAAGAGTTATCTAATGCTAGCCCATGCTGGGGTCATAAACGTCTCCTGTCAGGGTCTACCAGCTCACACACACGCACACACACACACACACACACACACACACACACACACACACACACACATTACAGCTCTTGGTATTGTCCTGTCAGGGTCTACCAGTGCTGGGTATTGTGCTGTCAAGCTCCTGCCAAATCTTTCATCTCTTACGTTACTGGCTGAGAGAAGACTTCATATGAAAGTTTCTGATACCTGCTTTTACGGCGCATTCCTTTTAGTGTTGTCAGTCTCGTACCGTTAGGTTATCATTGGCTGTTTGCTATTTCTTGTTAAAGAATTCCATTGTCATTAAAACGACCAACAAGGTACAAATACAAAGAAAACATGTCATCTCATCTCGACTATGGGCGCAGCCATGTTTGTTGACAGGTCCTAAGCCCAACTCGGGGTACTCGCAAGTACTCCGAGGTAAAGGGGGCGTTCCTCCGTAAAATGCCGCAAGAAAGCTGGGTAATTTACACTTTTCAACTCGGGCGGGCGATTTACGATACAAATGGATGGCAGGGTTAGTCTGCATTCCTGGGAGCACCTTACCAGCAGTGAAATGTACTTGAAGACATTAAGATTACTACTAGGCTCACAGACAGTAGGATTAGGACTAGGTTCACAAACACTAGAATTAGGACTAGGTTTACAGACACTAGAATTAGGACTAGGTATACAGACATGTGGTTCTTACAGACATTAGGATTAGGTTTACAGACACTAGAATTAGGATTAGGTTTACAGATGTTAGTGTTAGGACTAGGTTTACTGGCATTAGCATTAGTACTAGGTTTACAGACATGTGTCATACAGACCTTATGATTCGGACTAGGTTTACAGGCATTAGTGCTGGGCTTGTAGGCATTAGAGAGTTAAAGACATGATATGGTTTGTGTGAGGAAGACGATCTGAGCAAAGGCTTGTGTTTGTGTGGCACAGGTGTCTTTCCGTGTGGAGTTTGAGCTGAGCAGGTCGGTCTTCCTGGACTATGTGCAGGTGACTCTGGAAGCCAGCAGGTGAGACTCAGAAGCAAATGATACACTCCTCTGACCAAGCAGAGCACACAACACACACTAATCAGCTATACGACTCTTTCACCTGAAGTGCGTCCAGCACACATGATACCCATGAACACACAGAACACACAGATGTGTACATACCCATGAACACAGAGAATACACAGATGTGTACATACCCATGAACACACAGAACACACAGATGTGTACATACCCATGAACACAGAACACACAGATGTGTACATACCCATGAACACAGAACACACAGATGTGTACAGTACATACCCATGAACACACAGAACACACAGATGTGTACATACCCATGAACACACAGAACACACAGATGTGTACAGTACATACCCATGAACACACAGAACACACAGATGTGTTATCCCTGCTGAAAAAAAACAGCAAGAAACCAGCTTAGGCTGGCAGCTGGTTTTAGCTGGTCTTAGCTGGTCTTTGCTGGTTTTCTTCTAGCTTGACCATCTTTGTAAAGCTTGACAGGCTGGTCACCAGCATGACCATCTTAAACCAGTTGTATCCCAAACGACAGGCTGGTCACACCAGCACAACCAGCTTCCTCAGATGGTCACGCCAGCATGTCTAGCTGGTGGCCTAACCAGCTACACCAGCAAAGACCAGCAATAGCTGGAAGAAAACCAGCAAAGACCAGCTAAAACCAGCTAAGACCAGCTACCAGCCTAAGCTGGTTTCTTGCTGTTTTTTTCAGCAGGGGGGTCTAGCTGCTCAACCATCATAGGGTGGTCAAACAACCTCTTTAACAACCCTGCTGAAAAAAACAGCAAGAAACCAGCTTAGGCTGGTAGCTGGTTTTAGCTGGTTTTAGCTGGTCTTTGCTGGTCTTTGCCCAAAACACGGTTATTATTGCTGGTCTTTGCTGGTGTAGCTGGTTAGGCCACCAGCTAGACATGCTGGCGTGACCATCTGAGGAAGCTGGTCGTGCTGGTGTGACCAGCCTGTCGTTTGGGATACAACTGGTTTAAGATGGTCATGCTGGTGACCAGCCTGTCAAGCTTGACAAAGATGGTCAAGCTGGTTTTCTAGAATAACCAACATAAGCTGGCGTGGCCAGTAAAAACCAGCAATGTAGACCAGCAACACCAACTAAAATGACCAGCTTAAGGTGGTACGACAATCAAAACCAGCTGAATTACCATCATAAGCTGGGTAAACCAGCTGAAGGTGTTTTCGCGAGAGTTTTGCTGGTCTAGCTGGTTAACCATCAAAGGGTGGTCAAATAAGCTGGTTAACAAGCTGGTCAACCAGCAAACCACCTTTAGCTGGTCAGGCTGTTTTTTTCAGCAGGGAAGCTAGTCAACCAGCTAGCTGGTCAGGCTGTTTTTTTCAGCAGAGATGTAAAGAGACTAAATAGATCTTGTCTGTCCATCTGCAGTGAGGGAGAGGAGGGCAGTCTGGAGGACAACCTGAACAACCTCTACTACCCTGTCAAATACGAGGGTGAACTGCTCTTCACCAGGTAACCTCTACTACCCTGTCAAATACTCTTCATCAGGTAACCTCTACTACCCTGTCAAATACTCTTCATCAGGTAACCTCTACTACCCTGTCAAATACTCTTCATCAGGTAGCCGCCTGCCCAGAAACACGTTCACCAGTGCACTGCTCAGCACTGCCCCTGTGTCCATATGCTGGCACGTTCACTAGTGCACTGCTCAGCACTGCCCCTGTGTCCACATGCTGGCACGTTCACTAGTGCACTGCTCAGCACTGCCCCTGTGTCCATATGCTGTCTGAGTCTGATGTGGATGTGTTTCCTTCATAGAAACTCAAACCCACCACGCTTCGAAATCAAACCTGAACCTTCTAAAACCAGTCCTGGTGCCATCGGACCGACCTTTAACCTTTCATACCAGGTGGGAAATCTTTCTCATGGATCAATGGTATCCTGCTGTGTGTAAGCCTGTAGATAGATGTGCCTTTATGTCAGTGGTTCTCATGTAAGCCTGTAGATAGATGTGCCTTTGTGTCAGTGGTTCTCATGTAAGCCTGTAGATAGATGTGCCTTTGTGTCAGTGGTTCTCTTGTAAGCCTGTAGATAGATGTGCCTTTGTGTCAGTGGTTCTCATGTTAGCCTGTAGATAGATGTGCCTTTGTGTCAGTGGTTCACATGTAAGCCTGTAGATAGATGTGCCTTTGTGTCAGTGGTTCTCATGTAAGCCTGTAGATATATGTGCCTTTGTGTCAGTGGTTCTCATGTAAGCCTGTAGATAGATGTGCCTTTGTGTCAGTGGTTCTCATGTAAGCCTGTAGATATATGTGCCTTTGTGTCAGTGGTTCTCATGTAAGCCTGTAGATAGATGTGCCTTTGTGTCAGTGGTTCTCATGTAAGCCTGTAGATAGATGTGCCTTTGTGTCAGTGGTTCTCATGTTAGCCTGTAGATAGATGTGCCTTTGTGTCAGTGGTTCTCATGTAAGCCTGTAGATAGATGTGCCTTTGTGTCAGTGGTTCTTTTGTAAGCCTGTAGATAGATGTGCCTCTGTGTCAGTGGTTCTCATGTAAGCCTGTAGATAGATGTGCCTTTGTGTCAGTGGTTCTCTTGTAAGCCTGTAGATAGATGTCAGTGGTTCTCTTGTAAGCCTGTAGATAGATGTGCCTTTGTGTCAGTGGTTCTCATGTAAGCCTGTAGATAGATGTGCCTTTGTGTCAGTGGTTCTCAACCTGAGTGTCACAAGATCATGATATTGTCTGGGGTATAATGATAATATAGGCGTTGATAGTATTGCATTGAGTGCAGGTGTCAGGTGGAGGATGGGGTTGGGTGGAGGTCTCAAACGCCAACCTGATTATTTTAGGGGTCGTTGAGAACCTGTGTTCTGTGTGGCTCTGTTGCGTGCATATGTGATGTGTAGCAGTGCACTCTGTAAGGTGACGTGTGTAACCCAGACTTGTCCACTGCCCACCACACAGATCCAGAACCTGGGCCTGTACCCAGTGGAGGAGCTGCAGATCACCGTGGCGATGGCGGCTGTCACCAACAGCGGCAACCAGCTCCTGCACATTAGCCATTTCCACATAGACCAGGTAGAACACACCAGCCATTTCCACACACACACACACACACACACACACACACACACACACACACACACACACACACACACACACACACACACAGTATATACAGCACTACACTATATAATACACAAACCATAAGCAGCTTAATGAACTAAATACTATAATATATATACAGCACTACACTATATAATATATGTAACTAAATACTATAATATATATACAGCACTACACTATATAATATATGTAACTAAATACTATAATAATACACAAACCATAAGCATTTCCCCATAGAGCAGCTGGAGCGCTGCAACATATGAACAAGCAGTTCCCATTTGTCCTTATTTGGTTTAGCAGTACACAGAGTGAGTGTTTGTGTGTGTGTGTGTTTATTTGGTTTAGCAGTACACAGAGTGAGTGTGTGTGTTTATTTGGTTTAGTACACAGAGTGAGTGTGTGTGTTTATTTGGTTTAGCAGTACACAGAGTGAGTGTGTGTGTTTATTTGGTTTAGTACACAGAGTGAGTGTGTGTGTTTATTTGGTTTAGTACACAGAGTGAGTGTGTGTGTTTATTTGGTTTAGTACACAGAGTGAGTGTGTGTGTTTATTTGGTTTAGCAGTACACAGAGTGAGTGTGTGTTTATTTGGTTTAGCAGTAGGCTACACAGAGTGAGTGTGTGTTTATTTGGTTTAGTACACAGAGTGAGTGTGTGTGTTTATTTGGTTTAGTACACAGAGTGAGTGTGTGTGTTTATTTGGTTTAGTACACAGAGTGAGTGTGTGTGTTTATTTGGTTTAGCAGTACACAGAGTGAGTGTGAGTTTATTTGGTTTAGCAGTACACAGAGTGAGTGTGTGTGTTTATTTGGTTTAGTACACAGAGTGAGTGAGTGTGTTTATTTGGTTTAGTACACAGAATGAGTGTGTGTGTTTATTTGGTTTAGCAGTACACAGAGTGAGTGTGTGTGTTTATTTGGTTTAGTACACAGAGTGAGTGTGTGTGTGTTTATTTGGTTTAGCAGTAGGCTACACAGAGTAAGCGAGTATGTGTGTTTATTTGGTTTAGTACACAGCAGTGGCGGCTGGTCATCACATTTTTTGGTGAAGCAAACCCCATCGACCGACGCAGTTGCGGCGTCGGGACCTTACCACTTCGAACGTGCATTATTTTCCTATAGACGCACGGCGCGTCGTTGATTATCCCTTACATAACGGTATATCGTTCAGCCTTACTCACGGTTCTTCCTCACATTCTACAATTGAAATGTCTCCTTACCGTAGCATCAACGAGCTGTGTAATTTCCACAGAAGGTTTTGGTCTGCCCTCTGCTTCCACTCGTAATTTATCCCCATATGAATATGACTTGAAACAAAGCTAGCTAGATACCCTCCTAGCAATAGGCTACCCTAGCTTGTAAGGGCTCTTGCTAAACAAATTATATTAGGAAACAAAAAAGATATTCACTAACCCTAAGTAACAAAATCCTCATCTACACTGATAAATAAAGATATGTCTTATGAAATGACTGTTCAACAAATTATGTGTTGTTGTTGTTGCTGATTATGAAGCTCTCCTAAATCGTCGCTGTCAAAGTCAGTTAACGATAGTTTCCTTATGAAGGCGTTGACTGGCCAGAGTATTGTGTCAATCATATTCAAGTGACGGAAGTGCAAAATTCTACCCTATCGGTCACTGCTTCACGGGTGGGACTTATCTTCCATAAGGATCCATTGAAACGGGAAAAATCCACGAGCCGCGGGGGGTTTCACTCGATTTACATTGAAGTCAATGGGAAAATATATCGATGGTAGTGAAGCAAGAAAATCGTCTGATTCACTGCAATTGTCTGTTTCACCGCGGGTGTGGGGATAGCGCTGTTGTCACTCACAGAATTGAATTCAGGAAAACAGCTCGTCTTAATGACTGTCTTTCTGTTTCAAAACAGTGAAAAGGGGATTATTGTAAGGGTTTTTTTTTTTTTATGTTTACTTTTTTTTTGGTGAAGCACTGCTTCACCTGTAGTCTTATAGAAGCCTCCTCTGGTACACAGAGTGAGTGTGTGTGTTTATTTGGTTTAGCACTAGGCTACACAGAGTAAGTGAGTGTGTGTGTGTTTATTTGGTTTTGTACACAGAGTGAGTGTGTGTGTTTATTTGGTTTAGCAGTAGGCTACACAGAGTAAGTGAGTGTGTGTGTTTATTTGGTTTAGTACACAGAGTGAGTGTGTGTGTTTATTTGGTTTAGCAGTAGGCTACACAGAGTAAGTGAGTGTGTGTGTTTATTTGGTTTAGTACACAGAGTGAGTGTGTGTGTTTATTTGGTTTAGCAGTAGGCTACACAGAGTAAGTGAGTGTGTGTGTTTATTTGGTTTAGTACACAGAGTGAGTGTGTGTGTTTATTTGGTTTAGCAGTAGGCTACACAGAGTAAGTGAGTGTGTGTGTGTGTTTATTTGGTTTAGCAGTACACAGAGTAAGTGAGTGTGTTTATTTGGTTTAGCAGTAGGCTACACAGAGTAAGTGAGTGTGTTTATTTGGTTTAGCAGTACACAGAGTGAGCGTGTGTGTTTATTTGGTTTAGCAGTAGGCTACACAGAGTAAGTGAGTGTGTGTGTTTATTTGGTTTAGTACACAGAGTGAGTATGTGTTTATTTGGTTTAGCAATAGGCTACACAGAGTAAGCGAGTGTGTGTGTCAATATCTTTATCTCTTGCCAGCTACAGTATCTGCTCAATGTGCCTGTATGCCGTGTTTATGTGTGATCGTGTTCATGATTATGTTCTGATTGTGTTCATGATTTATGTTTATGTGTGATTGTATCCGTGTGTGTGTTCATCATGATTATGTATATGTCTGATTGTGTTCATGATTATGTTCTGATTGTGTTCATGATTTACTGTATGTTTATGTGTGATTGTGTCCGTGTGTGTGTTGATTATTACTTAAATTCCCCCTTGGGGATCAATAAGGTATCTATCTATCTATCTATCTATCTATTATGCGTAAGTAAGGGATAACGGCCGACGAGGTGACTTTTTCAATGGAAATAATGGCTAGGTGGAGGTTTAGAACTCGGGCGACGTGCGAAGCACGAAGTTGCCTCCGCCTATACATTATTTCCATCGAACAGGCCACTATCTTTTTTAGCAAATTGCTATTTTTATAGCCTACATGCCATCCAATTAGCTACAATTGACTTTCGTCATATGCTAGAATGTTACTATGTTCTGAACGTCTGTATTTCAGCTTGGATGCAACGTGAAAGTTCATTTAAGCTTTGCAATGAGTTTGGCCAATTAATATTCAAGTGTGATACAGGCAAAACATTGGAACTACTTCAAAGGTAGCCTGTTATATGAAGTTAATGGCCACCCTATCAGCCAATCAGAGAAGAGAATCCCATTGTTAAGCGAGATAAGCTTCAATAACCACCTCGTCGGCCGTTATCCCTTACTTATTAGACGGCAGGTTCAACAATTGTCTCTTATTAGACGACCTATTCAATAACTGTCTCTTATTAGACGGCAGGTTCACACTGCAACCCTTCCCGCTCCATACCTCCGACACGAGCTTTGCCTGAAGACCTGTCACTCACACCACAGCTGGTGAGATCATCTCTCTCTCTCTCATCCCTGTTGTTCCTCATAACTGCCCTGTTGTTCCCATAACTGCCCTATTGTTCCTCATAACTGCCCTCATGCCCATAACTGCCCTGTTGTTCCCATAACTGCCCTGTTGTTCCTCATAACTGCCCTGTTGTTCCCATAACTGCCCTGTTGTTCCTCATAACTGCCCTGTTGTTCCCATAACTGCCCTGTTGTTCCTCATAACTGCCCTGTTGTTCCTCATAACTGCCCTATTGTTCCTCATAACTGCCCTGTTGTTCCTCATAACTGCCCTGTTGCTCCCATAACTGCCCTGTTGTTCCTCATAACTGCCCTGTTGTTCCTCATAACTGCCCTCATGCCCATAACTGCCCTGTTGTTCCCATAACTGCCCTTTTGTTCCCATAACTGCCCTGTTGATCCTCATAACTGCCCTGCTGTTCCCATAACTGCCCTCATGCCCATAACTGCCCTTTTGTTCCCATAACTGCCCTGTTGTTCCTCATAACTGCCCTCATGCCCATAACTGCCCTGTTGTTCCCATAACTGCCCTATTGTTCCCATAACTGCCCTGTTGTTCCTCATAACTGCCCTCATGCCCATAACTGCCCTGTTGTTCCCATAACTGCCCTGTTGTTCCCATAACTGCCCTCATGCCCATAACTGCCCTGTTGTTCCCATAACTGCCCTGTTGTTCCTCATAATTGCCCTGTTGTTCCCATAACTGCCCTCATGCCCATAACTGCCCTGTTGTTCCCATAACTGCCCTGTTGTTCCTCCTCCAGAACCGTTCCAACAGCGTGGCTCTGTCGGTGCAGTGCAGTGTGACTTTACCTGCCCAGGCCCAGGTGGGCGTGACCATCGGAGGATGGCTCCACCTCCACGCCCTACTGGCCGTGAGTCCTCCTCCTCCTCCACCTCACTCTTTCCTCCTCCTCCCCCCTCCTCCTCCACCTCACTCTTTCCACCTTCTCCCCCCTCCCACCTCCTCCTCCACCTCACTCTTTCCACCATGACTGTAGAGGTGATCTTGTGTTATCTCATGACTATAGAGGTGATCTTGTGTTATCTCATGACTGTAGAGGTGATCTTGTGTTATCTCATGACTGTAGAGGTGATCTTGTGTTATCTCATGAGTCATGACTGTAGAGGTGATCCTGTGTTATCTCATGACTGTAGAGGTGATCTTGTGCTATCTCATGACTGTAGAGGTGATCTTGTGTTATCTCATGACTATAGAGGTGATCCTGTGTTATCTCATGACTGTAGAGGTGATCTTGTGTTATCTCATGACTGTAGAGGTGATCTTGTGTTATCTGTAGAGGTGATCTTGTGCTATCTCATGACTGTAGAGGTGATCTTGTGTTATCTCATGACTGTAGAGGTGATCCTGTGTTATCTGTAGAGGTGATCCTGTGTTATCTCATGACTGTAGAGGTGATCTTGTGTTATCTCATGAGTCATGACTGTAGAGGTGATCCTGTGTTATCTCATGACTGTAGAGGGGTCATTCCGTGTCAAATCACCCAGTGCCGGAAAGTGACCCTCTCCGAAAAAATCTGAAATAAATCACAGGTGTTTGTAGACTAGACCTATGCACAAATCTGAAATAGTATACCTGGATCACTAATGGTTTAAAATCTACAGGCCTTTGAAGCTTCAAGTCATTTTAAGCATTGTGGTGAACAGTCCTTTTTGGTCAACTTGCAACGTTATTGGTTCTTTTGGTATTTCACACACATCAGTGAAACTATGTGAATGGAAGCACATTTTCCTGTTGAATTAAGAAATCTAATCAGATGAGATGTGTCTTGTGTAATTTCCCCTCTGCAAAGCTCTGAAAATGGCTATAAATTCATTATGTGAAAAGACATCATCACTTTTGAAGGCTTCTCATTCGAAAGGTATGTGCCACAAATTTCATCAGGTTTTTTTCCCACTCATATATGGACTATAAGGTCATGTCCATGCATCAACTTTGGTTGTAATCGTTGTCATATTGTCAGAGCATTTTGTTTTAATTGGGCTTGATTTTCAAAAAGCCCATTTTCGTCCTATCATTTCACCATGTGGACAGTTAACAGGATTTTTTTTAATTTTACCATATCACATTCTGTATGTGAGGATCATCTGTCCAAAATTTGGGCTTGTTGCTGAGTTTCTTTATTGGAGATATGATTTTTGGAAAATATCCTCTATAAATCCACTGAACTTGCATTGGATCTGCAGTACTACTTTGCACCACATGGGATGCTCTTTTAATACAATGGAAGTCAATGGAAGAGTAAGAGATTCACTTGTTTGCTGCACATATCCAATCTAAACACACATTTTATGGTTCATAGTTGAATTGCTCCAAGTAATGATTGCAACATGAACAACATACTACTCATAAATAAATCTTATTTAGCTAAATAAACTGATCAAGCTAAATATACACACATAAGACTGACTGATCATACATGCAGCAAGAGGATTTAGCTTGCCATCTTTGTAACAGTTTTCTACACCACCATAGAAGTTGGAAAATGAAACATATTCAAGAAAAAAGGGGTTTCAAGAATTCAGTGCATTATCAGATGCAGAAAAAGCGTCAGATGCAGTTTAGAGCAGATATTTCACTTGATGAAGATGACCATGCATGTTTCCATCACATAAAAGTTTTAATCAAAAGGTATGAGGGCTCAAAACGCTATTGCCTGGATCCAAGACGCATTCATGAAAAGGAGATAACTCATCAAGTATCTTGTATGTATGATGACCAGTCAGTCTTATGTGTGTATAATTTGCTTGATCCGCTTATTTTCTCTAAATAAGATTTATTTATGAGTAGTATGTTGTTCATGTTGCAATAATTACTTGGAGAAATTCAACTATGAACCATAAAATGTGTGTTTAGATTGGATATGTGCAGCAAACAAGTGAATCTCTTACTCTTCCATTGACTTCCATTGTATTAAAAGAGCACCCCATGTGGTGCAAAGTGGTACTGCAGATCCAATGCAAGTTCAGTGGATTTATAGAGAATATTTTCCAAAAATCATATCTCCAATAAAGAAACTCAGCAACAAGCCCACATTTTGGACAGATGATCCTCACATACAGAATGTGATATGGTAAAATTAAAAAAAAATCCTGTTAACTGTCCACATGGTGAAATGATAGGACGAAAATGGGCTTTTTGAAAATCAAGCCCAATTAAAACAAAATGCTCTGACAATATGACAACGATTACAACCAAAGTTGATGCATGGACATGACCTTATAGTCCATATATGAGTGGGAAAAAAACCTGATGAAATTTGTGGCACATACCTTTCGAATGAGAAGCCTTCAAAAGTGATGATGTCTTTTCACATAATGAATTTATAGCCATTTTCAGAGCTTTGCAGAGGGGAAATTACACAAGACACATCTCATCTGATTAGATTTCTTAATTCAACAGGAAAATGTGCTTCCATTCACATAGTTTCACTGATGTGTGTGAAATACCAAAAGAACCAATAACGTTGCAAGTTGACCAAAAAGGATTGTTCACCACAATGCTTAAAATGACTTGAAGCTTCAAAGGGCTGCAGTTTTTAAACCATTAGTGATCCAGACATACTATTTAAGATTTGTGCATAGGTCTAGGCTACAAACACCTGTGATTTATTTCAGATTTTTTTGGAGAGGGTCACTTTCCAAATTGGCTGAAATTGGGTGATTTGACACGGAATGACCCAGAGGTGATCTTGTGTTATCTCATGACTATAGAGGTGATCTTGTGTTATCTCATGACTGTAGAGGTGATCCTGTGTTATCTGTAGAGGTGATCTTGTGTTATCTCATGACTGTAGAGGTGATCTTGTGTTATCTCATGAGTCATGACTGTAGAGGTGATCCTGTGTTATCTCATGACTGTAGAGGTTATCTCATGACTGTAGAGGTGATCTTGTGTTATCTCATGACTGTAGAGGTGATCCTGTGTTATCTGTAGAGGTGATCTTGTGCTATCTCATGACTGTAGAGGTGATCCTGTGTTATCTCATGACTGTAGAGGTGATCTTGTGTTATCTCATGACCGTGGAGGTGATCTTGTGTTATCTCATGACTGTAGAGGTGATCTTGTGTTATCTCATGACTGTAGAGGTGATCCTGTGTTATCTCATGACTGTAGAGGTGATCTTGTGTTATCTCATGACTGTAGAGGTGATCCTGTGTTATCTCATGACTGTAGAGGTGATCCTGTGTTATCTGTAGAGGTGATCTTGTGCTATCTCATGACTGTAGAGGTGATCTTGTGTTATCTGTAGAGGTGATCCTGTGTTATCTCATGACTGTAGAGGTGATCCTGTGTTATCTCATGACTGTAGAGGTGATCCTGTGTTATCTGTAGAGGTGATCCTGTGTTATCTCATGACTGTAGAGGTGATCCTGTGTTATCTCATGACTGTAGAGGTGATCTTGTGTTATCTCATGACTGTAGAGGTGATCTTGTGTTATCTGTAGAGGTGATCTTGTGTTATCTCATGACTGTAGAGGTGATCTTGTGTTATCTCATGACTGTAGAGGTGATCCTGTGTTATCTCATGACTGTAGAGGTGATCTTGTGTTATCTCATGACTGTAGAGGTGATCTTGTGCTATCTCATGACTGTAGAGGTGATCTTGTGCTATCTCATGACTGTAGAGGTGATCTTGTGTTATCTCATGACCGTAGAGGTGATCCTGTGTTATCTCATGACCGTAGAGGTGATCCTGTGTTATCTCATGACCGTAGAGGTGATCCTGTGTTATCTCATGACCGTAGAGGTGATCTTGTGTTATCTCATGACCGTAGAGGTGATCTTGTGTTATCTGTAGAGGTGATCCTGTGTTATCTCATGACTGTAGAGGTGATCTTGTGTTATCTCATGACTGTAGAGGTGATCTTGTGCTATCTCATGACTGTAGAGGTGATCTTGTGCTATCTCATGACTGTAAAGGTGATCCTGTGTTATCTCATGACTGTAGAGGTGATCCTGTGTTATCTCATGACTGTAGAGGTGATCTTGTGTTATCTCATGACTGTAGAGGTGATCCTGTGTTATCTCATGACTGTAGAGGTGATCTTGTGTTATCTCATGACCGTAGAGGTGATCTTGTGTTATCTCATGACTGTAGAGGTGATCTTGTGTTATCTCATGACTGTAGAGGTGATCTTGTGTTATCTCATGACTGTAGAGGTGATCTTGTGTTATCTCATGACTGTAGAGGTGACCTTGTGCTATCTGTAGAGGTGATCCTGTGTTATCTCATGACTGTAGAGGTGATCTTGTGTTATCTCATGACTGTAGAGGTGATCTTGTGTTATCTCATGACTGTAGAGGTGATCTTGTGTTATCTCATGACTGTAGAGGTGATCTTGTGTGATCTCATGCCTGTAGAGGTGATCTTGTGTTATCTCATGAGTCATGACTGTAGAGGTGATCCTGTGTTATCTCATGACTGTAGAGGTGATCCTGTGTTATCTCATGACTGTAGAGGTGATCCTGTGTTATCTCATGACTGTAGAGGTGATCTTGTGTTATCTCATGACTGTAGAGGTGATCCTGTGTTATCTCATGACTGTAGAGGTGATCTTGTGTTATCTCATGACCGTAGATGTGATCTTGTGCTGTTTCTGCTCTTGTTCAGGTGCAGTTCAGGAAGCTAGAGCTGGTTACGACTGCATCTGTGGAACTCAACCCAGCCAGCTCAACTTTCCTGCATGAAGCTCGACCAACACGGCATGTATGTGTACACTGCCTCCTGCTGTTCAAAAATTGCCACTGCGTCAAGATCATTTGTAACACACTTTCCACAACAGTATTACAATAACCAATAGCAATAATCTGCTGGGGTGATGAAGCCCAATATGAGGTGGGGTGATGAGACTCCAATATGATCGGATCTGTAGGAGCTTCTGATTTGTGTTGATTCCCCAGATAACCCTGGAGATTAGAAAAGAGGAAGATTACAGAATTCCCATCTGGATTATAATCGGGAGCTCGCTGGGCGGCCTGCTGCTCTTAGCTCTGCTTGTCCTGGCCTTATGGAAGGTGAGTTGAGCTCTAATCTAATGGTCCTGGCCTTATGGAAGGTGAGTTGAGCTCTAATCTAATGGTCCTGGCATTATGGAAGGTGAGTTGAGCTCTAACCTAATGGTCCTGGCCTTATGGAAGGTGAGTTGAGCTCTAATCTAATGGTCCTGGCCTTATGGAAGGTGAGTTGAGCTCTGCTTGTCCTGACCTTATGGAAGGTGAGTTGTTGCATCAGGTGTTCTCACTTATACAGTCAAGTAGTGCAACCAGTGTTAGGATTCAGTCTGCTTGAGGAAGTAAGGGGCTAAGGTGTAAAACATTTACAGTAAAGGTGCACTGATATATCCTACTGTATATCTATGTCTCTAGTCCTGTTATTTCATAGGTTAACACTAGTAAACACAGTTTTGCAGTTACAGTATTTGAAGGAGGTGCAACAAAATGAGGTCTGCACTGCATACCAGATCTATTGACATAGGCTAAAGGTTGAAGCTAGCTAACAGTAAATATAGGCTAACGGTTAAATCTAGATATAGACCAACGGTTAAATCTAGATATAGACTAACGGTTAAATCTATCTAACAGACTTTGAAACTCTGTAGGTTGAAGTCTAGTTAAGTGACTGATTATGGTTTAACGTGTCATACTATCTGATTTAATGTTATTTTCCATCGAGCATGAGGCAGCTTGTGGAAGGGAGTTTGTTTATTGTTCCTGGTTCCATTAATGCTTCCATAAAGACAGGCATGACATTGCATTTGTACCTCCTGGTTTCTCTGACCGAGTCTTATGTTGCTAGTGACCTGTATTTCTGAGAGGAAACTACGGCCTGATTTTTCCATCAGGATAGAATAAAGGAACAAGAACAAGGAATAGAACAAGATCCCGTTTCAAGTCCTTGTGCTGTCGCTGATTCTGTTATTAGTTCGAAGTGTATGTGATCAGCCTTCATTACATTTATTGAAGTTGTAATCTGCAGGGTCGGGGCCTTTGAGATTTGAAAATAGGTCATTATAGATCACATCTTTGGAAGTTATTAATGACTTAAGGCAGACAATTTCCTTAAGTCCCACGTCCACAGACTACTGCACCTTATTCCAGTTTGGAAAGCCCTGTTCTCCCACTTGAGTTTGGGAAGCCCTGTTCTCCCACTTGAGTTTGGGAAGCCCTGTTCTCCTACTTGAGTTTGGGAAGCCCTGTTCTCCCACTTGAGTTTGGGAAGCCCTGTTCTCCTACTTGAGTTTGGGAAGCCCTGTTCTCCCACTTGAGTTTGGGAAGCCCTGTTCTCCTACTTGAGTTTGGGAAACCCTGTTCTCCCACTTGAGTTTGGGAAGTGATGTGTTCTGTTCTCACATTCTAACTCTTGAGGTCATGAACTTCCTGAATGTTTTATCTTTGTTTCTCCAGCTTGGCTTCTTTCACCGGCAAAAGCGAAATAAAGAAGAGGATGAAAACCAGCTGACCAATGAGAAGACTCTAGAACAGTGATAACCCGTGACAACACACCAGCGGACCAATGAGAACACACCAGAACAGTGATAACCCCGGTGACACACCAGCTGACCAATGAGAACACACCAGAACACCAGCTGACCAATGAGAACACACCAGAACAGCAGTAACCATGGCTACCACATGGCTCCTCTTTGGCTCAGGTATGCAGATGGGAGACTGTGGACATGGGGGTGCCCTGCCTACCACACAGCCAATAAGCACTTGTTGAACCCTTGCAAATCCCACCCACTCAGGTTCCTTGACCTGGGACCCCTTCAGGAGATGCAGAAGGCCCAACTACCCTCAGCTAGTAGCACCTGCCTCAAAGGAGACCCAGTCACTCGCACAAGATGAGGACATTCAATTTGTGGGGCCTTCCCATCACAGCGTGCCTCTGGCAGCAGAGTTCACTGCCGAGAACTTGCCATCTCAGAGTAATGCCGTTCACAAAGCAGTGTCCAGATTAATATGGCAAATTGCACTGTTAGGCCATGTGTGGTGAGGAGAGCTGCTGGGAGTTGGGTGAAGTAGAGTGGACAAAGAGCTCTGTATGTTTCTGTGCGAGGTCACCTTTTGGCCTCATAATAGAACAGCCACCCCACACCACTGCATCCAAAGCTCAGGCACCAGACTACCCACAATGCTTCTGCCAAGCCACATGCACACCTCAGCTCCTGCACTTCACAACCTGATATAACACATGGGTTTGAATGCAACTATAATGTATTGTTAGTTAGTTGTATACCTTAATGTAAGCCCTGTTCACAGTAAGCTGCCATACCAGATATCATTCAGTCCAACACGAGGCTGAGTCTCAGTAAAGCACCAGACTTCATCCATCGGCCTGAAGGATCCACAACTATGAGGGCTGTAATGTAACTTGCTTTTAAAACCACTCGGCTGACCTAGCTAAAGTTCACGCACAGCAGCAGTCCTCAGCTTGAAATCTGCAGTACTATTGTCTTCACGTGCAGAGGGGTCACGTAACTGACGTGTTTGTGGATGAATTATCTTTTCAGAAATATATGTTATATTGATGCACTTTTCAATGTATATGAAGACAAACTTGAAGATTGTAAATATAACGTATAGTGCCTTACCCACTAACTGAAAAAGGGAAGCACAGTTCACTATGAGAGGCATTAAACTGTACAAACATCACCATGTTGCAAAACTATTCTTACCTTGTGCTTTTAAACAACATGACAACAGTGCAATGAAGCATATTAGAGAAGACCCTTATAGCACAGTCTTTGTTAGCCATACAGGGAAGCTACACCTATGCCTAACTGAAGAGACGCTTATAGCACAGTCTTTGTTAGCCATACAGGGAAGCTACACCTTCTTTTAGGTCTATGAGCTACACCTATGCCTAACTGAAGAGACGCTTATAGCAGTCTTTGTTAGCCATACAGGCTACAAGCTACACCTATGCCTAACTGAAGAGACGCTTATAGCACAGTCTTTGTTAGCCATACAGGCTACAAGCTACACCTATGCCCAACTGAAGAGACGCTTATAGCACAGTCTTTGTTAGCCATACAGGGAAGCTACACCTTCTTTTAGGTCTATGAGCTACACCTATGCCTAACTGAAGAGACGCTTATAGCAGTCTTTGTTAGCCATACAGGCTACAAGCTACACCTATGCCTAACTGAAGAGACGCTAATAGCACAGTCTTTGTTAGCCATACAGGCTACAAGCTACACCTACGCCTAACTGAAGAGACGCTTATAGCAGTCTTTGTTAGCCATACAGGGAAGCTACACCTTCTTTTAGGTCCATGAGCTACACCTATGCCTAACTGAAGGCATAGGTGTATGTTACCTAGCTATGTTACCTAGCGGTCTCTCAAAAGATAATTTTGACTTATAAGAAGACAGACTTATTTTAAGGAGTCTTATCAAGACACATTTATTCAACACACTGCCAGACAAATGTGCTTGTTTTCAGGATGAGATGTCTAAAAATACAGAAAATTCTTCTTTAATTAAGTCAAATTATTTTACGAGAAAGCGCAAAGTAAAGTCTCTCAATACTGAAAACGATACCAACTGGATGTTTTGATCTTGATGGAAAATGAATGACATTTTGTTAGGTCTTAATAAGCAGCTTTTGCAGTGCACATATCGTTTCCATATCTGTCTGTAGTACAGAGCAGGTAGCAAAACAGTAGCATTCTGCTCACAAGATTGCACTACCGGTAATCAATCTCACTCTCTCTCTCTCTCTCTCTCACAGTCAGGTGTCGTGCTATAAAGTGACAGGGGAGCCGCTGATGAGGTCTCATTTATTAAGAAAACAAACAGCTGTAGTGTGACAATCCGTCTCTGGAGCAGAGCACAAACCAATGTGCAAGTCTCTCCATGACAACCTGAACACTGGTGGAGTTTGGCCATGTAAGGATTAGATACATAAAGAAAGTCAGTCTGTTGGTTGTCACCTTTAAATTCAAATCTCTCATTCATAGCATCTTAGATGTGACTGTTAATTACAAGGTCCCCAAGATAATAACAATAAAAAAAACAAAAGAAAGGAATAAAGTCCGGGCAAACCAACCCAAAAAGTTAGCAATAAATAGAACACATTGCTGTTCCGCCTGGAGTTGTATTGCAAAGAACGCACTGCTGTTCCGTCTGGAGTTGTATTCCATGTGAGTGTGGAAGCAGACCTCTGCTCCAGCTTGGGGTGACATTCAGGCGGTACAATCTCAAGCAACAGGGACACCTTGGCTGGTGAAGAGGGGGGAAAGGAAGCTTCCACATTCAAAGCAACGCTCAACACACACTCACACTCGGTCTTCCTGATCTTTCACAAGAACATGGACACACTCTAATGTGTCCTCCCTCTTGAGCAGCGTGGAGGATGCCGTCACACTCATGCACACTCACACACACGCACGCACACGCACACACACACACGATCACCAAAGGAGGAGGGGAGGAGAGGACCTTCTGCAAGCACTCCATGGCACCTCAAGTTGGATTTCTTTTGTCCAATAGTTGATTTTCTGATAAATCTATAATTTAATAAACATTTTTTAAAACAAAATATTCAAAGTATGCATTTCAAATATACCAAAAGATAATCATAAAACCAATTGTTAAAAGATAAGAGTAGCCTGAGCAGGCTGGAGGTGTGCTGGGGGTCATCTGGGGGTCAGGGCTCAGACAGCGCTGGTGGTGACATGACCTGGCACGACACACCTCACACACACACACAGACACACACACCTGTGGCAGGACACACCTCTCACACACACACACACACACCTGTGGCAGGACACACCTCTCACACACACACACACACACACACACCTGTGGCAGGACACACCTCACACACACACACACACACACACACACACACACTGTGGCAGGACACACCAGTAGCCCAGGACGAAGTGTGCAAACGGCTTCCAGGCAGAACACATTCATCTGGGTGGGAACGGAGAGAGCTGCCAATACACACATTTCACCTAGCACAGGCCCTCTATCACACACACACACACACACACAGGAGAATGCACCTGGCATGGTCCTCACACTCATACACACAGACCCACCTGACTCAGTCCTTTAGAACAAGTGTAGTCACACACACACACACACACACACACACACACACACACACACACACAGAGAGTCCCTAACACACGAGCCAGGTGTGTGCATTCCCCAGGACACAGCCTGTTCAGCACCACAGGGTTTAGTAGAGTGTGGGCTCATACAACACTAAAGGGTTTAGTAGAGTGTGGGCTCATACAAAACTACTGTCAGCTGTGTGGCAAAGGAACTCCAGAGCAACGCACTCTCGTACGAAACGGTCACTGGTGCGCGGGATCTTCAGTGGAACTCCTCAAGGGTGCGCGGGATCTTCAGTGGAACTCCACGAACTCCTGGAGGGTGCGCGGGATCTTCAGTGGAACTCCACGAACTCCTGGAGGGTGCGCGGGATCTTCAGTGGAACTCCACGAACTCCTCGAGGGTGCGCGGGATCTGGTTGCGGTAGGTGATGTGGTGTTGGCGCACGGCGCGGGCGGCCAGGCACTTGAGGCTCATCTTCATCTGCGTCTTGAGCAGGATCTCGGACACGCCCGTGGTGCTCTTGTCCAGCGGCGTCTTCTGCTGCTTGTTGGTCATGTCCGTGTGCGCGCCCGCCTCCACCAGGCTGATGATGATGGCGTGCAGCGTCAGGAAGTCGCTGATTGGCCGGTTGTACTGCACGATGATGTGCAGCGGGCTGTTGCCCTCGTTGTCCACGGCGTTGACCTGCGCCCCACAGTCCAGCAGCAGCCTGGTCACCTGCGGGGGGGGGAAGGACACACACACACACACACACACACACACACACACACACACACACACACACACACACAGGCAGCTTTAAAGACTGGACATACCGTACAGCATTTATTAGTGTTTCTGTTCAGTATCGCAATATTTTATGCACACAAATATATAGATACAGTAGCTCAAAGTATCACAATTAGGACTGGCTTAAAACGATAGCGATATGTATCAATTAGGGCTGGCTTAAAACGATAGCGATATGTATCAATTAGGGCTGGCTTAAAACGATAGCGATATGTATCAATTAGGACTGGCTTATAAAACGATAGCGATATGTATCAATTAGGGCTGGCTTAAAACGATAGCGATATGTATCAATTAGGGCTGGCTTAAAACGATAGCGATATGTATCAATTAGGACTGGCTTATAAAACGATAGCGATATGTATCAATTAGGGCTGGCTTAAAACGATAGCGATATGTATCAATTAGGGCTGGCTTAAAACGATAGCGGTATGTATCAATTAGGGCTGGCTTAAAACGATAGGGATATGTATCAATTAGGGCTGGCTTAAAACGATAGCGATATGCATCAATTAGGGCTGGCTTATAAAACGACAGCGATATGCATCTCGATAGACACATCTATATCAATAGAAAATGCGTTCGATAGAATGTTTCAATAGAATGTTTTTTTTTTTTCTCAAGAAACCCACCCCCGCTTGGCCCGCTTTCCTTCCCTCTCCCTCTCTCGCGTGTGTGCTAAATGGACACCAACCCGCACATTTAATCCAAACAAAATTAAATTATTATTACATCTGTTTCGCATCATCAGCATGCTGCACATTTGATTCAAACTCTTCAAGCTGACTGATCATCTCAATACCAAACTCTTGCATTCAAGTTGACTGATCATCTCAATACCAATGTTTCCCAACTCCAAGTCTCAATATAGGGCCTGTCCCAAGGAGAAAAAGTATTAGCCATTGAAACGTAAATACACGTGGGGAAACTGAACAGTCCAACCAATAGAGACTATGATAAGACAGCCAACTATGCTAAGTTGTTTACAATATTGAGGCTTCAACCAGACAGAGTTGAAATATGAACAGTAGGCTATAATCTGCATAAAGTGTGCCGTCATGAATATCAGAAATTTCAGTACAGTGAGGAGCACATGTATTTGATACCATGCTAAAACAGGAATATAAAATCATCATTTGACAATTGATCTTAATGCCTTAATTTAAAAAATGAGTAAAAATCAAACCGCCAAGGACACCAATTTTCTTTGTGATTGAAGAATGTATCGTAAATAGATAAATGTTTTCCTTAAATGCTAGGGGAAGGAAGTATTTGACCCCCTATGTAACCCTATGGGAATTTAACACATAGGGTTAACATAGGGGCAGGCAGATTTTTATTTTTAAAGACCAGCTATTTCATGGATCTAGGATATTATGCATCCCGATAAATTTCCCTTGGCCTTTGGAATTAAAATAGCCCCACATCATCACATACCCTTGACCATAGCTAGAGATTGGCATGGTGCTTTTTCCAGTAGGCCTATTAGCCTGTTTGATTTGCATTGAGCTCAATGAGCATCAAACAGGCTAATAGGCCTACTGCAAAAAGCACCATGCCAATCTCTCGCTATGGTGAAAGGTATGTAATGACGTGGGGCTATTTTAATTCCAACGGCCAAGGGAACTTTATCAGGATGCATAATAACCTGAATCCATGAAATAGCTGGCCTTAAAAAATAAAAATCTGCCTGCCCCAATGTTAACCCTATGTGTTAAATTCCCATAGGGTTACATTGGGGGTCAAATACTTCCTTCCCCCTAGCATTTAGGAAGAACATTTATTTATTTACGAAACATTCTTCATTCACAAAGAAAATTGGGGTAGTTAGCGGTTTTATTTTTACTCAATTTTTGAATTAAGACATTAAGATCAATTGTCAAATGATGATTTTATATTCCTCTTTTTAGTCAACTTTAGCATGGTATCAAATACATGTTCTCCTCACTGTATATACAATAAAGAATTGTTTCAAATAAAGACAATCTTTTTCTACACCTTTTTGTTGTTGACAAAAATAATTCACATTATTTGAAGGGAGAGAGATTAAAAAGGTGTTTTGGCGTTAAAGGCGACACGATGAAAAATATGGGTGCACCTAATAAAAAAAAAATGTAGGCCCACCAGTGCAGCTAACGCAAAAGGTTAGTCTGGACTGGAGCCCTGCATCTAAACACCATAGAGACGTAACTCAGACAGTGGCATATTACATAGCCAAGGACATGCTTCCTTGCCTACAAACAGAAGAAGGTTAAGTTTAAAATAAAAATGTTTAAATTCAGTATTTCCCCCCCCCTGGTCCTTATTTTTAATAGGTCATACAATGTTTCAATAATTATCGATATCGACCGATATGAAACACTTATCGTGATACAGATTTCAGCCATATCGCCCAGCCCTAATCACAATAGTTAATTAGAAAACTGAATGATCTATTTTACTTTTATTTGAGTCAAGCGTACTCTGGGTTTACTCTAATAACATAAAATGTGCTTATTATACCCACAAGGTGGTGCTTGTTGTGGCTTTTTGTTGTGCATTAAACGGCAATTTCAAATAAAAATGGCTTCTCAATACACAATGATCCATCTTCTTTCACATAGAATATGTGGGTGTATTTTGGTTTTCAACAAAAATCGAACAGTAAAGACCTTGACATGCACCAAGGCATCAGCCTTCGGATAATATGGGAGACGTGAAAAACAATATATCGCAGAATCGACTCGCAATACATGTTGTACCGCAATATGTTAAGAATTGCAATAATATCATATTGTGGCCCAAATATCGCAATAGTATCAAATCATCACATTTTTGCCAATTCCCACCCCTACTAACAACAGTGTTAGAACTACGAGTGCGGAGGTCAGCCTAGCTCACCGCTTATGGCAGCGGCCAACCCCACACACACACACACACACACACACCAAGATAAAAGTACAGGGGTCGGTGGCCAGGCCTAGCTGGGGTGCTGATTCAAATGAAAGTTGAAGATCTCTACTACACACACACACACCTCAACACACACACAGGTAAAAGTACAGGGGTCGGTGGCCAAGCCTAGCTGGGGTGCTGATTCAAATGAAAGTTGAAGATTTCTACTACACATGCACACCTCAACACACACACACACACACACACACACACAGGTAAAAGTACAGGGGTGGAAGCCCAAGCCTAGAAGATCTCTACTACACACACACACCTCAACACACACACACACACACACACACACAGGTAAAAGTAGAGGGGTGGAAGCCCCAGCCTAGAAGATCTCTACTACACACACACACCTCAACACACACACACACACACACACACACACACAGGTAAAAGTAGAGGGGTGGAAGCCCCAGCCTAGAAGATCTCTACTACACACACACACCTCAACACACACACACACACACACACACACAGGTAAAAGTACAGGGGTGGAAGCCCCAGCCTAGAAGATCTCTACTACACACACACACCTCAACACACACACACACACACACACACACAGGTAAAAGTACAGGGGTGGAAGCCCCAGCCTAGAAGATCTCTACTACACACACACACCTCAACACACACACACACAGGTAAAAGTACAGGGGTGGAAGCCCCAGCCTAGGAGATGTGCGCGCACCTGTGCGTTGGGGAAGCTGCACACGTCGTTGGTGTGGAAGTCGTCGACACACACACACACACACACACCTGTGCGTTGGGGAAGCTGCACACGTCGTTGGTGTGGAAGTCGTCGACACACACACACACACACACACACACACACACACACACACACACACACACACACACACACACACACACACACACACACACACACACGCGCGTTGGGGAAGCTGCACACGTCGTTGGTGTGGAAGTCGTCGACACACACACACAGACACACACACACACAGACACACACACACACACACACACACACACACACACACACACACACACACACACACACACACACACACACACACACACACCTGTGCGTTGGGGAAGCTGCACACGTCGTTGGTGTGGAAGTCGTCGACACACACACACACACACACACATTATACACACACACACACACACACACACACACACACACACACACACACACACACACACACACACACACACACACACACACACACACACACACACACACACACACACACACACACACACACACACACACCTGTGCGTTGGGGAAGCTGCACACGTCGTTGGTGTGGAAGTCGTCGACAGGTGTGCTGGAGCTGATGGCCAGGTGCAGGAGGGAGGAGCCGTGGCGGGCGCGGGGGTCCAGCTGCAGCAGCTGGTACACGTGTGTGTTGATGGCGGCGCGCTGCGCGGCGCTGCACTGCGTGTGTGTGGAGATGCACAGCAGGTACAGGAAGGTGAAGATGTTGGACTCCAGGTTGTCGGTGGCGGCGGGCAGTTCCGGTTCCGGCGTGTTCTCCGTGCGGGCCATGCTCCGCTGGATCTCTAGAACGCTGCAGCTTAGAACCTGCTCCACGTCGCCCGGACCCACCGTCTCCTTCAGAGAGAACATTTCATAAGCACCAGCACAGTCATTTCACTGCAGTCATTTTACCTGCCATCCTTCATACATAGATCTGGACACTTTATCCATCGCCAAGGGGAAGTTCAAGGTCCCAGTAGCATAAGACACCACACACAAAACAGGATGATAAAATTAAATAACAAATCAACATGACTAAAAAGAACAGTCAAAGGTGTTCTATTGGGTTGAGGTCAGGACTTTATGCTGGCCAGTCAAGTTCATCCATACCAAACTCTGTCATCCTTGCCTTTATGGACCTTGCTTTGTTGACTGGTACACAGTCATGTGGGAACAGGAAGTGGCCATCCCAAAACGTCCCACAGTTGGAAGCATGGAATTGTTCAAAATCCTTGAACTGTTCCTTGCACTGGAACTAACAGACCAAGCGGTGAGGGCCCCTTCCTGTTCCAACATGACCGACGTCCATAAAGATGAGCCAATATTTTTGGATATATAGTGTAAATAGATAGATAGATCGATAGATAGATAGATAGATATATGGAGAGATAGAGAGATAGAGAGATACCTTGAGGTGCACCATCTGGGATAGATAGATAGAGGGCTAGACAGACAGACAGACAGACAGACAGACAGATAGATATACCTTGAGGTGCACCATCTTGAATTTCCCCTTGGGGATCAATAAAGTATCTATCTATCTATCTAGATAGATAGATAGATAGATAAAGGGAAAGATAGAGAGAGAGAGATAAATAGAGATAGATACATAGAGACAGAGGGAGATACCTTGAGGTGCACCTTCTGAGATAGATAGATAGATAGATAGATAGATAGATATAGAGACAGATTGAGAGACCTTGAGGTGCACCATCTGGGATAGATAGATAGATAAATGGAAGGATAGATAGATAAATAAATAGAGACAGAGGGAGATACCTTGAAGTGCACATTCTGAGATAGATAGATAGATAGCTAGATAGATAGAGACAGATAGAGAGACCTTGAGGTGCACCATCTGGGATAGATAGATAGATAGATAGATACATGGAAGGATAGATAGATAGATAGATAGAGAGACCCAGAGGGAGATACCTTGAAGTGCACCATCTGGGAAAGATAGATAAAGAGCTAGATAAATAGAGAGACCTTGAGGTGCACCATCTGTGATAGATAGATAGATAAATAGAGAGACCTTGAGGTGCACCATCTGGGATAGATAGATAGATAGATAAATAGAGAGACCTTGAGGTGCACCATCTGGGATAGATAGATAGATAAATAGAGAGACCTTGAGGTGCACCATCTGGGATAGATAGATAGATAGATAAATAGAGAGACCTTGAGGTGCACCATCTGGGATAGATAGATAGATAAATAGAGAGACCTTGAGGTGCACCATCTGGGATAGATAGATAGATAGATAAATAGAGAGACCTTGAGGTGCACCATCTGGGATAGATAGATAGATAGATAAGTAGAGAGACCTTGAGGTGCACCATCTGGGATAGATAGATAGATAAGTAGAGAGACCTTGAGGTGCACCATCTGGGAGAAGACCTGGGCGAAGCGCAGCAGGTCCTTGTGTGTGCTCCGGCTGGTCCTCTGGCGCAGGTGGAGCGCGTGCAGCCACAGCTTGATGCAGCGGTCGAACTCCATGTTGTCGGCGTAGACGGCGCCGCGGTAGATGATGGGGTGCGACACGTCGATGTTCTCGGAGCCCAGGATGCGCTCGCGCACCTTCAGCCCCTCCATGTGCAGCGCGTCGTGGTCCAACCGGATGCCCTCCAGCTCCGCCAGGCTCTGGCACTCGCGCCGTCCGCCGTAGGCTGGCACAGGCGGCACCTGGGGCTTGGCCACGGGGCGCAGGGGGTCGCGCTGGCGCTCCAGCATGGCCAGGTACAGGTAGTGGTAGGTCTTCAGGATGTCGTAGTACTCGCGGTCGTTGGCGAAGGACGCCCCCAGCAGCTCCAGCGCCTCGATGCGGCTCTCGGCGTCGCAGTCCGTGTGCTGCAGCAGCAGCTCCACCACGTCCGCCTTGCAGCTCTCGGCCGCCACCTTGAGCGGCGTCATGCCGTGCCCGTTCAGCACCATGGAGGCGTGCTGCCGCACCAGCGCCGTCACGATGTCCAGGTGCCCGGCCTCGGCGGCAAAGTGCAGCGCGGTGGCGCCACAGTGGGCCTTGGCGTTGGGGCTGGCCCCTCGCTCCAGCAGGAAGCCGACCACGTCCGAGTGGCCCTTGTAGGCGGCGATCATCAGGCAGGTGTTGTCGTACTTGTTGGCGATGCTGATGTCGGCCAGGTGCTCCACCAGGTAGCGCACGATGTCCAGGCGGCCGTCGAAGCAGGCGGCTCGCAGGGGGGTGGAGTTGGTGACGGTGGTGTGGTTGACGTTGGCATTGTGGGACACCAGCAGCTGCACCACCTCAAAGTGACCCGCCCCCGCAGCACACCACAGAGCTGTCGCTCCATCAATCACGTACCTGACAAGCACACACATGTATACATACATACATACAACATGCACACGCACATGGATAAACACACACACACACACACACACACACACACACACACACACACACACACACATTGACCGATCAGGCTCCCGACCAGAAACACTTCTATAGCGTTTTTTACTCATGATAGAACACCGGAAATATAGTATATTAAAATAAATACTGACCCATCAAATCTCACAGTGCCCGTCTGTTCCGTGTCCACTCTGTAGTGGTCCAGAAGAAACCGCACAACTTTTTCATGGCCGTTGCGAGCAGCTATAATGAGAGGGGTGGACCGCTGGCCGCCAAGGTGAGTTACATAGTTGAGCAAGTATCGCGTTTCGGACTCGGAGTGGTTGAGCAGAAGTGCGGCTAATGTCAAGACTCTGCCCTCGCTAGCCGCTTTGTAAACATACCCGGACAGTGACTCCATTCAGGACAGTGGCACTTCCTTCGTTTCCACAAGTATCGCCCACGGGTTGCACCGCAAAGCAGCTCGCCTCCCATTAAAATGTACAATCAAGATCAATAATGCAAGTGAAAACTCACTGGTCCACCGATTTTCTGTTGAGGCGAGGTAACATCTTTGCAGGTTAAAAGTCGCTCGACCAAAGCTAACGTTGATCAGTAAACATCAGCTAGTTCAAGTTAGCCTGTCCGACCTGTTTGGCTAGCATGCCAACAGGAAACGGTGCTGGTATGATGGCTTACCCGAAAGTGTCTCTATATCGTTTAACGTTTTACGTTAAACGAAATATCGCGACTGAGGAAAAAGTTAACCCACCAATTGAATTAATGTTGCAGGAGTTCACTTGCCTCATCCACTCGAGTTGTTAGCTTGTCAACTTGTGTGGTTTACTTTAGCCAGCTTGTTTAACTAGTTAGCTAGCATCTGTACTCGCTAGAGCTAGCAGGCTAACACCTACGAAATATTAGCTTAGTAACAATCACCACGACCGAATCCTAATGTTAGCCTGTGAAATCCGATCTTTGCTGTCAAACCTTTAGTTTAACGACTTTGCGTAATTCGCGTGGACTACATATGTTATACTATCGTAACGTGTCCGCCAACTGCATGTAAGTAGCTAGCCAGTTACTAGCTTCTGACTTCAGATTAAAACACTTCCAGCTACCTTTAACCTTTGGCACTAAAATGGTGAAGCTGGTGAAAATCGCGCACAAGAAACCCCGGAAGTGTACGTCTCGTTTTCCGATTCTCCGAAGACACATTTGACATCATTCCACCTGGGTCCTTCTTTAGGTCTATGGCCCTTCCAGCCAGGAAAATCTTAAGGTTCTGCAGTTATGCAGTCATCATTGTGTGTCTGCAGAGTTAGACCAGAGACGGTTTATAAAGTAACTATACAATCTTTGGTTAGACTGCTGTCTGTATTTGGTCGCGTGGCTTTAACGTTTTTGTAGCTACAACTAGTTCAAACAAATAGTTTGAACAACTAGGCTACTTCAGAAGGGCAGCATAAAACATTTTGTTGAAACAAGTCAGCTGGGGAGAGTGGGGAAATATTTTGACACATTGACACTAAATATGACTTTCATGCCCCAGATTCATCTTGTTGTGGAAGAATCACGTGGATGAAGTGGTGAGCATATCTTTACATAGAAAGAAAAAATAAAACTGTCCAGGACACTGTCCCTGTCCAGGTGTAGGCTACATGTGGGTGGGGCTGGTAGCAAAGTGCCATAATTGATAGACTAAACACAAAACACACACACACACACACAAAACACACACCAGTTGCTGCAGCCTACAGTTAGAGTGGCCAGGCAGCTACCGTCACACTATTGCATCAACTCAGTGGCTATTCCGTGGCAAAAACAGAATCAGTTCTGAAATCGCTTTAACACATTTAGTTACTGTATGCGTAATGTTGCTATAGATTATGCATCAATATAAGGTCAAGTAAAGCCCATTAAACATAAGTTTAATTAAAGTCACATACATTTATGCTATGGGTGGATTTTGGCCTGTCCCACGCTATTGTTTTCATGTTCAGCATGAGCCCTTATCAGCTAGCATGTTGGTAAAATGAACATTTTCAGTTTTATATTGTCTCAAGTGCAATCTCATTGTTAAGCAATGATTTTGACATAAATATGTTTTCTTAGAAATTATAACTCATTTATCATTGTCCCAAATTTCATCTCAGTCCTGTTACTTTCACCAAAACACCAGAATAGTGGCACTGTAGATTATGTTGATGGTTGATAAAAAGTTACCTCGCTCTACAACATTATTGTCAGGTACAAACTAAGTGACATAATTTCATGGAAGTGACATTATTAAAATTATACATTTACCTCCCTTCAAGGCTGTATTTTTCGCCATTGTTTTAAGATTAAATGTGAAGATAAATCACCAATAGAAGTTTTTTTTTTTACCTTTTTATACCTGCAGGGCATCACCAGGCCCAGTCCACGAAAGCACAAACTTTAAATAATCATGGTCATACTTCCCGTATCTTTGCTTGGCTCTTACCGTAGGCTAGACATATTTACTTTAGTCACTAAAAAGTGATACATCTTTTAAACACACAAAGAACACAGCAGTGCAGATGAGAACGCGTTTCCCCTTTATGCTTCACCTCCCCTGAGGCTCTCTGGCGCCCCCTATGGGGGATCCCTCACCATTTGAAAACTGCTGGCCTACAGTAGGCCTACATGGCAGTATAGATACATACTGCTGGCCTACAGTAGGCCTATATGGCAGTATAGATACATACTGCTGGCCTACAGTAGGCCTATATGGCAGTATAGATACATACTGCTGGCCTGGCCTATATGGCAGTATAGATACATACTGCTGGCCTACAGTAGGCCTATATGGCAGTATAGTATACTGCTGGCCTACAGTAGGCCTATATGGCAGTATAGATACATACTGCTGGCCTGGCCTATATGGCAGTATAGATACATACTGCTGGCCTACAGTAGGCCTATATGGCAGTATAGTATACTGCTGGCCTACAGTAGGCCTATATGGCAGTATAGATACATACTGCTGGCCTACAGTAGGCCTATATGGCAGTATAGATACATACTGCTGGCCTGGCCTATATGGCAATAATGATAGATAGATAGATACAGTAGATAGATAGATAGATAGATACTGCTGGCCTGGCCTATATGGCAATAATGATAGATAGATAGATAGATAGATACTGCAGGCCTGGCCTATATGGCAATAATGATAGATAGATGGATAGATAGATAGATAGATAGATAGATAGATAGATACTGCAGGCCTGGCCTATATGGCAATAATGATAGATAGATAGATAGATAGATACTGCTGGCCTGGCCTATATGGCAATAATGATAGATAGATAGATAGATAGATACTGCTGGCCTGGCCTATATGGCAATAATGATAGATAGATAGATAGATAGACAGATAGATAGATAGATAGATAGATAGATAGATACTGCTGGCCTGGCCTATAGAATAGAATATATACTTTTTTGATCCCGTGAGGGAAATTCAGTTCTCTGCATTTAGCCCAATTTAACCCGAATTAGTGAACACACAGCACACAGTGAACACACAGTGACGTGATTCACACAACCCAGAGCAGTGAGCTGCCTGCCCAACCAGCGGCGATCGATAGATAGATAGATAGATACATAGATACTGCTGGCCTGGCCTATATGGCAATAATGATAGAGAGATAGATAAATAGATAGATAGACAGATAGATAGATACACACTGCTGGCCTGGCCTATATGGTAAGATAGATAGATAGATAAATAGATAGATAGATAGATACAGTAGATAGATAGAAACTGCTGGCCTATACTATATGGCAGTATAGATAGATAGATATTGCTGGCCTATACTGTACTATATGGCAGTATAGATAGATAGATATTGCTGGCCTGGCCTATACCGTAAGATAAATAGATAGATAGGTAGATATATAGATAGATAGATAGATAGATACTGCTGGCCTGTGGGGTGTCCTACGAAGCTCGATTAGTGGCTTAGCGAGGTATGTTGCACTCAAAGCCAGGGTATGCTGTCGTACGAAAGTGGATTTGTTTTAGCGTCGCTGTATCACCATGTTATCTTATGCTCGCAACCAAACCTGGTCGGGAGCAGGTTATGTGCCAACTTATAGCTCAAATCGTGAAAAATCACCGCCCTCTGTCTAATCCTGCTGACTACTGACCAATCAATTATCTTGAAAAACAAAGTCATCTCACGTGTGAGAATCTACTGGAGCAGCTCTGCCTCTTCAAACATTTTGAAACTCGAAGGCGCTTTTAACTATGTTGCGCATGCAGATATATCGCTACTATGGACATGCATACCATACAATATGATGAACATCGATTTTTTTTATGTTATAGGTTAGACACTAAAAAAGACCACCCTAGATTTCACTACTGCTCATAAATGCGGAAGTAATCGTTGTTTAACCTAGACTGTCTTGTGCATAATTGTGTGTGAATAAAGCGGCGCTGTGCACGATGGGTTATTGTTTGGTGTGTGTCCTCCTTTAGGCTACTGTTAAACCGAAGAAAGCGACATTGTTTCATTGTTATAATCAAGAGACGCACTCAGATGTGTAGTCTACGTTGAACTTCATTCTCAGAATTATCTGTTTATTGCCATTCATATTTAGTCATTAAAAAAAACCTTGTGCGTTTAATTAACACAGCCGAAGGTAAAAGGTTAGGCTATTTCCACCTGTTGTTAAACACGATGCTGCAAAAAAGACGTCTCCTCTTTTCCACGAATTTTCTGTTTCAAGTCATCCATGCATCTCTACTGATATGGTTGGACTAATGGGACGTCGGACCAATGTTTCTCTTTTTTTCGGACTAATGAGATGTCGGACTAATGGGATCTCTATTGAATGGTTCATTTTCGGACGAATGGGATGTCGGACTAATGGGATGTCGGACTAATGGGATGTCGGACTAATGAGATGTCGGACTAATGGGATCTCTATTGAATGGTTCATTTTAGGACGAATGGGATGTCGGACTAATGGGATGTCGGACCAATGGTCCGCCCCCGCACGCTGCATGGTACCGCTATTTCCAGTAGCGTCTCTGTTAGCTTGCTCCTCAGTATGCGTCCCTACCTACATTTGGACAGCACTAACTAGTTGGCGTCACCTGACTCGGGGAGGGGGGTGTGTTGCTTGACGATTTGCATGACGTGTGGAGCTTGACCTGCGCTGCGCAATAGATTATGGGATATCTGAGGCCAAAAAGACGCATCAATGCACGCTTGGAAATCACGCCAAACGAAGTACCCATCTTGTGAGAGCGCTTCACTTTCGGACAGTCTATTCTGACGTAACTTCCGGAAAATGCACGCTGCCCAGCGTGTGTACTTACAGTATGTTTGAGACACAGCCGAAGTGTTAGTCTGGTGGACACACGGGACTTACAGGGGAGGTGTTAGGCTGGTGCACACAGAGACCGTTTCTCAATGTTGAGGAAGAATCCAATCCAAGCACAAAGTCATGGATGTCTGTATCCTCAATGTGCTTGGAACACAATTGGCACATTCATGGAGGATTTCAAAACTGCTTAACAAGTTCAGTTCACTATGTATTTAAATGTAAAAATATTTTGTTTAATTTTAAATGAATGAGTGCACACATAGGACTTACAGGGGATATCTGTATTCTGTATTTGAATATTATTCATACCAGTTTGAGCTTTATTTGTTTGGCACTTTTTATTATTATTACTATTATTATTATGATTATTTTTAGATTTTGCGAATGGGCGGGTCGGCCCATGGAGGATTACAGCTTACCGTTCATCACAGCGCACAACAATTCCCATCTCCCGCCCCCCGCTCAGGAAATGATGTGTTAACGGGAAGAACATGCTTCTGGTGCTTATGGAATTGACAGCAATTTCAAAATAATCTGCAAGTGCTGCAGTGGAAATCCAAAACACAGATGTCACTTCAGTTCTGCGTGTGGGGGGATACGCTTACTTTTCTGATTTTTAGAACTGCTCTTGTTTAATGAAGTTATTTTTCCAGCAATCAGCAAAATTCACAAACATCCTTGAGTAGGACCCGAGATGCCAACCAACAGCCAGCGCTGTGAGAAGGTGCGCCCGCAGGATGTGTGCCCGCAGGAGGTGCTCATGGCACAGGGCAAAGGATGCCACGGCACAGCTCGCACACGAGCCCACGCTGGAGCCGTCAGGTTGGCATCTCTTCACTCCTTTATTACTTTTACATTGTCTGTCTGTTATCTATTTCCTTTTATCTAGTTCATGGAAGTGCCGCCTGAATGAAATGATAAGGGAACGCTCCAGTGGGTTGAAACATGAAAGGATTTCTGTGGCTAAACGGCCTGTATGTGCTTAGAGCAGCATGTGTAGCCCAGACAGAGACACGTGTTCAGGCATGTGATGTGATGTGTGAGAGGCTTGTTGTGGGGAGGGAAGATGAACACCGAGGATTGTTTTCTGTTGTGCAAGTTCTTCTCCTGTGGAATGGTGTGTGCAGGCTAGTCGCTGTTTGCTCACATGCTAACCATACTAACCTCTCCTCCCTGTACCAGGAAACTGTTTGGTGCGGATTTAGCAGAAACAGATCGGAGGGGATTATAATTTGTTTTGCACTGCAGGGGTTGACAAAGCTCAGCGTTCATTGCAAAGGGATCAGCAGGCAATTCAGCGCAGCGGTCACCTCAAAACTTCAACTGTCACCCCAAAACTTTACAGCTTGTCCTGTCAGCGGATAACAAGTGACCCCTGTGATGCAGCAGGGCCAGAGCAAGCAATTCACATGGGACAGTGTTTCAGCAGCACACACACACACACACACACATTCACATGGGACAGTGTTTCAGCAGCACACACACACACACACACACACACACACACACACACACACACACACACACACACACACACACACACACACACATTCATATGGGACAGTGTTTCAGCAGCACACACACACACACACACACACACACACACACACACACACACACACACACACACACACACACACATTCATATGGGACAGTGTTTCAGTAACACACACACACACACACACACACACACACACATTCATATGGGACAGTGTTTCAGCAGCACACACATTCTCACACACACACACACATTCATATGGGACAGTGTTTCAGCAGCACACACACACACACACACACACACACACACACACACATTCACATGGGGACAGTGTTTCAGTAGCACACACACACACACACACACACACACACACACACACACACACAGATACACAAGCACACACACACACACACACACACACACACACACACACACACACACACATACACATACATACACACGGGATGGTGCTGATAGATGACCAAAGCAATTGTGAACAAATGGGGCTTAAGCTGCAGCTTGACGGAGGGCGGTGAGCGAGTGTCCCGTACTCCAGCTCTCACCAGTCCTGACCCCTTGCCACACACACACAGACACACACACACACACACACTCACAGCTCTCACCAGTCCTGACCCCTTGCCACACACACACACACACACACACACACACACACACACACACACACACACACACACACACACACTCACAGCTCTCACCAGTCCTGACCCCTTGCCATGGCTGGGCCAGTGCTGCCCCCTGCTGCTGGTGCAGATGTACTGCAGTCTAGCACACGCTCTCTCCTCAGAGCTAATCACAATGTTTTTGTTTTAAATTGTTATACCTCCGGTTTTGGAATGCAAGTGTGTTGATGCTGTTTTTGCTTGCTATTTCATGTAGTGGTTAACTCTGATTGATAAGATTTGTATTTGAAAGTGTTGATGTGGTATCATAGCATTTGGCAAGATGTAACCTAAACCTTGTTGATGTCAAGGAGGAGAAGGAACATCCTAACTGACTGTATGTTGGGCTGACTGTTCTGTATGTTTAGCTGACTGTTCTGTATGTTGGGCTGACTGTTCTGTATGATGTTGGGCTGACTGTTCTGTATGTTGAGCTGACTGTTCTGTATGATGTTGGGCTGACTGTTCTGTATGATGTTGGGCTGACTGTTCTGTATGATGTTGGGCTGACTGTTCTATATGATGAGCTGACTGTTCTGTATGATGTTGGGCTGACTGTTCTGTATGATGTTGGGCTGACTGTTCTATATGATGAGCTGACTGTTCTGTATGTTGGGCTGACTGTTCTGTATGATGGGCTGACTGTTCTGTATGATGTTGTTCTGTATGATGATGGGCTGACTGTTCTGTATGATGTTGTTCTGTATGATGATGGGCTGACTGTTCTGTATGATGATGGGCTGACTGTTCTATATGATGGGCTGACTGTTCTATATGATGGGCTGACTGTTCTATGGGTCATTCCACGCCAAATCAACCAGAGCCCACGCACTTGCGTCTCAAAAAAATCTGAAAAAAATACCATGTGTGCCTATGTTACCCAGGAGACACTCTGTAAAATGTTTTTGTGCTAAGATCAATACTTTTCAAGTAACAGCCAGTTTTACAGGGGGAGGGGGGTGTCAAATTTGTTCTACCTCTTTTTTTTGTCAAAGTTCACAAGCTCATTGCTCAAGAACTAGAATCTGTAGGAGGCTCAAATTTTGCAGGCTGGTGCATAAATAGGAATAGTATGCAGTAAAATCACCACGAGTAGTCTGGATGATCCTGCATGGTCATAGCAGTCCCTCAAAGTTGATCAAAATATTATTGGAGTTCTTGGCTGGGCTCTGTTTAGGCTTACAGAAGACATATTTTTACTCAACATAGGCTCTTGATTTTTTTTCTCTTATTGAGATCAGTAGAAACACTCTCCGAAAAAGCAATGAAGAGAAAAGAAAATCCATCAGGGACTGAACAGCAGACCTCACAAGTTTGAAAAATAATTTTGGATCTCATATTCAGAGCACCCTAACACCTTGTGGGAATATACAAAGATTTTTTTTATATTTTTTTCGTTAATCTGCAGTACCTCTTCTTTTTAAAAACACCAATTTGACTTGTCTTATGCAAATCTTTCTTTTTCATTTTCCACCCTAAACATGGACAAAATGCACCATTGAGATCAATATGTTTTGTCCCCACCCGCCAATTTCAGTGATTCAGTGATTTTAGTGGCACCTGGTGGTTACTCTATACAAAACAAATCTCTCAATAGATCTCTATGGTGCATTTTGCACTTGTTCAGGGTGGGAAATGAAAAATAAAGATTTGCATAAGACAAGTCAAATTGGTGTTTTTAAAAAGAAGAGGTAATGCAGATTATAGAAAAAAATATTTAAAAAATCTTTGCATATTCCCACAAGGTGTTGGGGTGCTCTGAATATGAGATCCAAATTTATTTTTCAAACTTGTGAGGTCTGCTGTTCAGTCCCTGATGGATTTTCTTTTCTCTTCATTGCTTTTTCGGAGAGTGTTTCTACTTATCTCAATAAGAAAAAACCCCCAAGAGTCTATGTTGAGTAAAAATGTGTCTTCTGAAGGCCTAAACAGAACACAGCCAAAAACTCCAATAAAATGTTGATCAACTTTGAGGGACTGCTATGACCATGCAGGATCATCCAGACTACTCGTAATGATTTTACTGCATACTATTGCTATTTATGCACCAGCCTGCAAAATTTGAGCCTCCTACGGATTCTAGTTCTTGAACAATGAGCTTGTGAACTTTGACAAAAAAAAGAGGCAGAACAAATTTGACACCCCCCTCCCCCTGTAAAACTGGCTGTTACTTGAAAAGTATTGATCTTAGCACAAAAACATTTTACAGAGTGTCTCCTGGGTAACATAGGCACACATGGTATTTTTTTCAGATTTTTTTGAGACGCAAGTGCGTGGGCTCTGGTTGATTTGGCGTGGAATGACCCCTATATGATGGGCTGACTGTTCTATATGATGAGCTGACTGTTCTGTATGATGATGGGCTGACTGTTCTGTATGATGTTGTTCTGTATGTTGGGCTGACTGTTCTGTATGATGATGGGCTGACTGTTCTGTATGATGTTGTTCTGTATGTTGGGCTGACTGTTCTGTATGTTGGGCTGACTGTTCTGTATGATGGGCTGACTGTTCTGTATGATGTTGGGCTGACTGTTCTGTATGATGATGGACTGACTGTTCTGTATGATGATGGGCTGACTGTTCTATATGATGATGGGCTGACTGTTCTGTATGTTGGGCTGACTGTTCTGTATGTTGAGCTGACTGTTCTGTATGATGATGGACTGACTGTTCTGTATGATGGGCTGACTGTTCTGTATGATGTTGGGCTGACTGTTCTGTATGATGTTGTTCTGTATGTTGGGCTAACTGTTCTGTATGTTGGGCTGACTGTTCTGTATGTTGGGCTGACTGTTCTATATGATGGGCTGACTGTTCTATATGATTGGCTGACTGTTCTATATGATGGGCTGACTGTTCTGTATGATGGGCTGACTGCTCTATATGATGGGCTGACTGTTCTGTATGATGATGGGCTGACTGTTCTATATGATGGGCTGACTGTTCTATATGATGGGCTGACTGTTCTGTATGATGGGCTGACTGTTCTGTATGATGGGCTGACTGTTCTGTATGATGGGCTGACTGTTCTATATGATGTTGTTCTGTATGATGGGCTGACTGTTCTGTATGATGGGCTGACTGTTCTGTATGATGGGCTGACTGTTCTATATGATGTTGTTCTGTATGTTGGGCTGACTGTTCTATATGATGTTGGGCTGACTGTTCTATATGATGGGCTGACTGTTCTGTATGATGTTGTTCTGTATGTTGGGCTGACTGTTCTATATGATGTTGTTCTGTATGTTGGGCTAACTGTTCTGTATGATGATGGGTGCAGCAGACTTGGCTTCCCAGACGTCTCCTTGAGGAATTCACCGTTCCATTCAGACCTGTGGTTGTTCTTCACCGTGCTGAACTGGCTGCTTTACTGTGGAAGGGCACTAGTCATAGTGAGTATTCCCTCTTATTTATGTTGAGGTTTGGTTTACTTACTTGTCTTGCACTCCGGTACTTTTCACCCATACCACATGTCCCAGTCTGGTGTTTGGTCTGAGTGAGTGTTTATTTGGTCAGATTATGTGATGTTTGGGGTGCATTCGTAAAGTGCCACTCCGAGCACACTGAAACTTTTTAACTGTTCGTAAATTCGGAGTGTGGATGGAATTATCATTTGTTTATTCAGAGCGTCACACTCTCGAAGTGTCCAGAGCGTAGCGTACTCTGGGCAATCCAGCTGAAGTAGCAGAGCGTGACGTCACATCAGTCTGCTACTAACGAGAATAACGTTAGATTGTTATGTTAACAGGCCAGCATTTAGTGCTACTAACGAGAAAAACGCTAGATTGTAACGTTAACAGGCTAGCATTTAGTGCTAGTGCGAGACCATTTTCGAGTTGACATTACAAGCTAACCATTGCTTAACAAGATTATTTAGCAGATTGAAATAGTTGCTCGCATAGTGTTCTGCAACATCACTGTCAAAAAGCTCTTGCATCAGTGGAATTGGGTTCTGAATAATACATAAACCCTGTTTCAAAAGTGCTGTAATGGCATCCATATTGTAAACATAACCACTAATAATCATTCATGAATTCACTGGGAGAATGCTCATGTTTTTAGAATTTCAGAGCGTTATTCTATTTTCAGAGTGTCAGATTGAATTTACAAACGCACCCTTGGTCTGAGTGAGTGTTTATTTGGTCAGATCATGTGATGTTTGGTCTGAGTGAGTGTTTATTTGGTCAGATCATGTGATGTTTGGTCTGAGTGAGTGTTTATTTGGTCAGATCATGTGATGTTTGGTCTGAGTGAGTGTTTATTTGGTCAGATCATGTGATGTTTGGTCTGAGTGAGTGTTTGTTTGGTCAGATCATGTGTCCAGTGGAGTGGTGTCCGCTGAATAGGCCCAGTCCTGCAGACTACATCCACCTGGCCTCCAACCTCTGCACTGCTCTGCTGCTGCTAAAGGTGCTGCCCTAAGCAGGGAGTGTGTGTGGAGAATGTAGTATGTGTGAGAGTGTGTGTGGAGAATGTAGTATGTGTGGGAGTATGTGGTATGTGTGGGAGTGTGTGTGGAGTATGTGTGGAGAATGTGTGGAGTATGTAGTATGTGTGGGAGTATGTAGTATGTGTGGGAGTGTGTGTGGAGTATGTAGTATGTGTGAGAGTATGTAGTATCTGTGGGAGTATGTGTGGAGTATGTAGTATGTGTGGGAGTACGTATGTGTGGGAGTGTGGAGTATGTGTGGAGTATGTAGTATGTGTGGGAGTATGTGTGGAGTATGTAGTATGTGTGGGAGTATGTAGTATGTGTTGGAGTATGTAGTATGTGTGGGAGTATGTAGTATGTGTGGGAGTATGTGTGGGAGTGTGGAGTATGTGTGAGAGTGTGTATGGGAATAAGTGTGGGAATATGTGTATGTACTGCCGTTTCCTGTGTATGTACTGCTGCTTCCTGTGTGACGGACTGCCGTTTCCTTCTTCAGATCACCCAGCAGAGCCCCAAAACACTGCCCCACTCTGCCATGCAGTTGAGCATCATCATCTTTGCCATGGGAACCAGCATGCACCTGGTGGGTGACTCCGTCACCCAGCGCCTCATCCTCAGCGGGTACCAGCTGCACCTGCCCCTGCGGGAGAACCCCGTCATCCAGAACGTCACGCCCACAACCCTGGTACCGCAGAACCTTGTGTCTGTCATCACGCCCAAAACCCTGGTACCGCAGAACCTTGTGTCTGTCATCACGCCCACAACCCTGGTACCGCAGAACCTTGTGTCTGTCATCACGCCCACAACCCTGGTACAGCAGAACCTTGTGTCTGTCATCACGCCCACAACCCTGGTACCGCAGAACCTTGTGTCTGTCATCACGCCCACAACCCTGGTACCGCAGAACCTTGTGTCTGTCATCACGCCCAAAACCCATCGCGCCCACAACCCTGGTACCGCAGAACCTTGTGTCTGTCATCGCGCCCAAAACCCTGGTACCGCAGAACCTTGTGTCTGTCATCGCGCCCAAAACCCTGGTACCGCAGAACCTTGTGTCTGTCATCACGGCCACAACCTTGGCACCGCAGAACCTTGTGTCTGTCATCACGGCCACAACCTTGGCACCGCAGAACCTTGTGTCTGTCATCACGGCCACAACCCTGGTACCGCAGAACCTTGTGTCTGTCATCACGCCCAAAACCCTGGTACCGCAGAACCTTGTGTCTGTCATCACGCCCAAAACCCTGGTACCGCAGAACCTTGTGTCTGTCATCACGCCCACAACCTTGGTACTGCAGAACCTTGTGTCTGTCATCACGCCCACAACCTTGGTACAGCAGAACCTTGTGTCTGTCATCACGCCCAAAACACTGGTACCACAGAACCAAGCCCACCCCCAACCCTCTGCCCTGGACTGGACTGAAGTGACCTGGAAGTGTTTTGTGTGTTTTGTGTGTTTCAGATTTCCTCTTTTGAACTTGTGTCTTACTATGACGAGGGTCTTGGTCATGTCATGTGGTACGTGATACCCAAGGTTCTGCAGTGCATACTTTGTGATCTATTTAGAATTCAAACTTGCTCGGTTTCAGTAACCGCTCGTCCTCTTCCTCAGGGGAGTCCCCTTCCTCCTCATCCTCTTCCTCTACTTCACCGGCTGCTTCACACACAGCAAGGAGGACAGAAGCATGCCATTCTCAGCCTGGCTCCTATTGGGTCCTAGTGCCCTCCTTTACTGGTCAGTCCATTTGCTGTAGTTTGAACTGCAGAACAGCTTCGTCCATTATCATATATTATATTATATATTATATAGAGGAGACATCCAGAGACAGGATATGTAGTTTGAACTGCAGAATAGCATCACTCATTATATTTACAAATTGACCCAGAGACAGGATATGTTGACCTAGAAACATTTGTTAAATATATTAGATTATTAAGAGTAGTGGTTACGCTACTGTACTTTATGGGAAACTGTGTTTATGTAACAAATGAAGTGGTATCTGTGCGTGTTAGCAGATAACACGCACAGATAACTCTTGAATTTCCCCTTGAGGATCAATAAAGTATCTATCTATCTATCTATCTATCTATCTAATTGTTACAAGGTGCATCTCTAAATCTCCTTCAAATTGGAAAATTACACGAAATGGGGGTTTTGCTTCCTGGGTACAAGCTTACCTTTTCCCAGACTCGCAAGTCTTTCAGTGGATTTTATCTTGTAAAATGAGCTTCTTTTTCAGACTTGGACAGTGGTAGTAACAGAGATTTAGACAGGTTTGTGAACAATATTTGAGAGAAATAGGCCTTTGGTGTATAGAGAAAGTCTTAGATCTTTGAGTTCAGCTCATGATAAATGTGAGCAAAAACAAAAGTGATGCGTTCATAATTTAGTTCAATGTAAATTCTGAATATTTCGATTAAAAATTCTGTTTAATGAATTTTGTTTTCATTACTGGGCTGCTGTCCAAACTGTTCACATGGCAGTCAAGGGACTTGAGAATAACACTCAGGCTGTTCTCCTGCTGTTGTACCTGAGAATAACACTCAGGCTGTTCTCCTGCTGTCCCCAGGTACGTGATAACGGAGGGGCAGATCTTTATTCTCTTCACCTTCACTCTGTTCGCCATGGCGTCCATGGTGGTCCAGCAGAGGCCCAGGGGCCTGGGCCTCAACAGCAACGGGCTGTTCCTGCTGTCCAGCTTCTCCTCGGCTATGGGCCTGGTGGTGCTGTGGGCCGCCGTGCTCTGGCGCGACCCTGTCCTGCGCAAGAGATACCCTGGGGTCATGTACGTGCCCAGACCAGGGGCCTTTTACACACTCCACTTCCTCAACACACACTCCACGTCCTAAACACACACTCCACTTCCTCAACACACACTCCACGTCCTAAACACACACTCCACGTCCTGAACACACACTTACTACGACCCTGTCCTGCGCAAGAGATACCCTGGGGTCATGTATGTGCCCAGACCAGGGGCCTTCTACACACTCCACTTCCTCAACACACACTCCACGTCCTAAACACACTCCACGTCCTAAACACACACTTACTAAACACACACTCCACATCCTAAACACACACTCCACGTCCTAAACACACACTTCCTGAACACACACTCCACATCCTAAACACACACCAGTCTACACACTCCACTTCCTGAACGCACACTCCACTTCCTAAACACACACCAGCCTACACACTCCACGTCCTAAACACACACTTACTAAACACACACTCCACGTCCTGAACACACACTCCACGTCCTGAACACACACTTACTAAACACACACTCCACGTCCTGAACACACACTCCACGTCCTGAACACACACTTACTAAACACACACTCCACGTCCTAAACACACACTTACTAAACACACACTCCACGTCCTGAACACACACTTACTAAACACACACTCCACGTCCTAAACACACACTTACTAAACACACACTCCACTTCCTAAACACACACCAGCCTACACACTCCACGTCCTAAACACACACTCCACGTCCTAAACACACACTCCACTTCCTAAACACACACTTCCTAAACACACACTCCACGTCCTTAACTCACACCAGCCTACACACTCCACGTCCTAAACACACACTCCACTTCCTAAACACACACTTACTAAACACACTCCACTTCCTGAACACACACCAGCATACACACACACACACACCACAGGGGCATCAGAGAAAGGGGTGCTGGAGGCTGGAGGACTGTCAGTCAGGAGCCTCTGCAGTCTTCAGTGTCAATTTCATGACCACAGTACATGCCCACAATGACCCATAATGACCCACAATGACCCAAAGCCCATAACGACAGGGCAGCTCCTCCCCCTGAAAATGTTTTGAGATTGTCAGAGTGAGTGAGAGTGTGTGTGTGTGTGTGTGTGCCCTTTGAATGATTTTGGGGCCCTTGTACCCTCTGCACACTTCTGTGCTGCATCATGGACCTGCATTATCGATCCTCCTGTGACCTTGAGCTCTTCCGTGCTGTTCCATTACGATCCTGCTATGACCCTGAACTCTTCCGATCCTCCTGTGACCTTGAGCTCTTCCGTGCTGTTCCATTACGATCCTCCTGTGACCTTGAGCTCTTCCGTGCTGTTCCATTACGATCCTCCTGTGACCTTGAGCTCTTCCGTGCTGTTCCATTACGATCCTCCTGTGACCCTGAGCTCTTCCATGCTGTTTCATTACGATCCTCCTGTGACCTTGAGCTCTTCCGTGCTGTTCAGTGTGGGGCCCGACATTGCAGAATAAAATCCCAGATCCAGGGACAACTGGTAAGAAAATGGAGGGACTGTTGGAGAAAAATCCAAATTCAATGTTTTTGTGTGATGTGGAGGATATATTGGATTTTGTGAATAACTGTTAGAGCAAATTGTCCACTGATTTCAATGACATTGACATGGCACTGGTGAAAAAGGTCATTACTGGAATTTCAAAAACACTGACCTGTATTTGTAATTAATCATTTCAAACAGGCTCTTTTCCAGATGAAATGAAGCCAAAGTATTACCTCTGTTATATATATTTTCTGTTCAAAAATATATATAAAAAAGTCTCCAATAAAACTACTCGCTGAAAGTCAATGGTTTTCATTCAAATCAACAACACTGATTTTAAAAAGCATTTGACACTATTAATCATGATATATTAATTCATAAACTGGAACGGTATGGCATCAGGGGAGTGGTGCTAGACTGGATCAAAAGTTATCTAAATAGGAGGCGTCAGTTTGTGAAGCTAGGGGATTGTTCTTCATGTTTGGACATTGCCTGTGGTGACCCCAGGAGTCAGTGGCCACATTTACATGATGTTTTTAATTCCGCATTAGTTTATTCAGAATTAAATATTTCAGAATTAAAATATTCTCCTTCAAGTTTACATGGAAATAATAATTCCGAATTGGCGTTTACATGGAACATAGGTTAATTCCGCTTTATTGTATTCCGCTGAACGTCTGGGGGTCGGGAAGGGTTCCGATTGGACAGGCAGCTTATGAACGTAGACTAATTAAGGTCTACCGGAAGAAAACAAACTTTAGCTGGCTAGCGCTTTTTTGTCATCTCGGGTTAACGTTACAGCATGGACAACATAATGAAAACAGTTTTCGCAGTGATTCTGATAATAGGCCTACTATTTAACCAGCAGCTCGAGAATATTGTCAAGCTTCACGTTTGCTAGCTGAGGAGGAGAAGAGTGGCGGAGAAGGGGGGAAGAAGAAGAAGACGGAGCCGAATTAGCAATGAAATGAGCATGCGCTTCTTCTTCCTCCTTGTACGAGCATGCACCAAACAAACGGAATAAACTTTGAATCGGAATAAAGGTTTACATGATCAAGGAGGGAGTTAATTCCACTTTAACATCGGAATAAACCAACCACTTAATTCGGAATTAAGTTTGATTCCGAATAATCATTTTCAAGCTGAATAAGCGTTTACATGGTCTCTTTTAAAGCGGAATTAACTTTTATTCCGAATTAACTTGGTTTTATACGGAATTAAAGCTATCATGTAAACGCAGCAAGTGTTGGGGCCAAATGTTTATTCTATATATCAATGATATATGTCAAGTTTCTGAGATGTTGAAATTAGTGCTTTTTGCTGATAGAAATATTTCCTGTTTAGGAAATGATTTAACACAACTACAAGATGACATGAAAGAAATGACTGAATTAAATGTATGATTTGACTATAACAAACTGTCCTTAAACTTGGCCAGACAAAATTCATGCTGTTTGGAAATTGTAAATGGGATGGGTAGCCTACATATTTTAGTTGATAGGTTGGACATTGAAAGAGTTTGTGAAATAAAATTCATTGGAGTCACAATGATCAAATTAATTGAACACCACATATTAACACACAACAATTATGAGAGGTTTCAGTATTTCAATTTGTGGGGTAAGCCTATTATATGGAACGGTTTGAATATGGAGTATCAAAACTTGTATTTGGACGTATGCACTTGTATGTGTAGGCCTATATGTGGGCATTCAATGTATTTTGTGTTCTGTATACTCCACCGTTAGAAAAAGAGGGAATGATGACTGTTTTTCTAAAGATACAAAGCTTAATGTTAATCGGTGAAGTGTCCCTTTAACTACATAATCAATCGAGACTGCGAAGGCATTTACGCATCTCATCAAACCACAGATGTCAGATGTTTTCAGCAGTAGGATGGGTAGGCTAGTAATACACCTACATTTGGCCTACAACATTCACAAAGTGTAGGCTACAGCAGCCTTATGAAAGAAAGGACATAATGATTGAACTGTAGGCTATAGTAGGCCTACACAACGACACTCTGCAGAGCAGTTTCTGCTGAGCAATTTACTTCGAGTTGCTTGTGTCATCTCACACCACTGGCTGCTTTTCAGTTGGCAATTTGAGCTCTGATGGTGGCATCTGACAGCCGTCGGATCCCCACTGGGATTTTAGATCCGTGCACCAGCGGACACGTGATAGCCTCCTTGGTGTCACGTTTGCATCGCTCATGGTGACGGCATCCCGTTATCAGTTACTGAACCTTACATTCGGCGGATCATGTAGGCTTCGCTTCTCCCTAGTCTGGTAAAGTCACAGGAGGAGAGACTGCACCGATTCGGAACACCATGGCAAGTAGGCTAGCCTACATTTGGCTACAATTGGTTTTATCTTAAACCAAGTTTGTGAGGTTTTTGTCCGATTTGTGTAAAGTTTCATCTTTATTCCCATAGGCAAAGTTCCTGTCACACGATCAGATAAACGGTAAGATTGTTTTGTTGGATGATAAACAGAATAGGTAGGCTATTTAATTCTGGTTGGTAGCCAAATCTATGTGTAGCCTAGTCTACGTGTTGCCAATAGCCCTACGGGGACAACCTTCATGTTTGTAAATTGTCTTCATAATCTTTTGTATTTCGTGCTGAGCCTCAAAACATGCTCTCTTTCATGCTGAGAGACCACAAACAAGGACAAATTGTTCCTATCAGTGGCATCGTGCCCAAACTGCCCATAGAAACGGCAAATACACGGCCAAGCAGATTTTTTAAAAGGCCTATTTGGGCAATAGGCTACAATACAATACAATAGGCTACAATAGTTACATTTAACAGTAGCCTAAACCATTTAAAAAGTTGGTAAGACTACACCAAGGAGAATAGCAATAATAAATAACAATGTCAATCAGTCAATAAATAAATAGGCTACCAGGCTATAATATGCAAACTTGCTTATGCTTTTATTATTATTATTATTATTATTATTATTATTATTATTATTTATTTATTTATTTTAATAGACCTATTGTTTTACTGTTATGAAGCCTCTCTGTAATATGCTGTTGTATGTCGTTATTTTATATCTGAGTGATTACATGTACAGTAGGCCTATATGAGCGTTATCAGTGTAACAGCATCACAGCCTATAGGGAGGGAAAGTGATCTCATCGCCACCTACTGGTTGCGTTCCTAGAGTCTAGCAGGAGTGGATGGGATTATCTTTTAGAAATAATATATCTCGGCCCACAATGGGAACTTAGTTACTGTACAGTTTTTCTCAAATGCTACAACACAAAAGCCAATCCTCTAAACCAAATCACCAGTTGTTTTTACATTTACTAAATCTAGCCATAATTTTTCAATATCATAAACATTTCACATGAAAACACAATCCTCCGTTCTCTTAAATCTAAGCACATATTTCCTTGCTAAAACACATGTTGCAAAACATTCTCAAATGAAAGCTCATGTGATGCAAAATGCTTGCCACAGTCAGCCATAACTGAACACAATGAACACACCTGGGGGGTATTCCAGGTGCATTCTAGTGGTCATACTTCATACTTTGGGATTGTTTTGAGCCATGCTACGGTGAGTAACCTGGAAGGGTAAAGTCATGTCACTTGTAGTTGTAGTCCGTTTATAAAATGAAAAGAGCAATTACATTTTTTTTAAAAATACGGCGAAATAGGGTCTGATATTTTCACAGTTAATAGATTATTACAGTATACAGACTGAAAAATATTTTTGGTGGATAACTTCGCTGATTTGGCTTCGTAATATTTTTTTTTAAGAATAGGTCTATGGGACTTTACATTGGAGCTGCTCTTCGGTAGGAATGCAACCGCTTGGGGCGCTGGTTTTCGCTTTCCCTCCCTACAGTATGTCATAGACATCTAAATTGAATCACAGATAAAGGTGACCATGCGTTTTCTGTCACTGCCCATAGACTCTGGAAGACTATACAATGGTGTAAGGACTTGTTATTTTGATTGCACTGACAGTTTGTATCAATAGCCTACTTCCTTTTACGACATAAAAAAAGTGTTTTGAGCAAGGTGGTTAAGGTTTTTGTTATGGAATTTGACAGGTGCTTTTGTCCAAAGCAACTTGCAAATGATAATAAAAAACAATGTAATAGTTCAAATGAATAGTGAACAGTTTTATGTTGGTAAGGCTACATTAACTCATTGAGTGCCAACAACGTAATATTGCGTTTTCACCCACTGAGAGCACCTTTCAAATGAGCCATAGTACAGTATGTGTCCATAACCATAACATAGAATATGCTGTGGGTCTACACAAATAGTAAAAAATGATCTAGCTTGCCGGCACTCTGCGACATAGCTTCCAAAAACAGTGCAGCATTCAATAGAGTTAAAGATAACTAGAAATGCAATTCCAAGGAATTACCAGTGCATGAAATGCAAAAATAGATAGATAATGTAGATGTGGTTATTAAGGTGTAGCTAGGGTAAACATGGTGGTTGCATAGTTTACAGAGAGTTGATAGTGTGAAGGTAGACAGTTTAAAGCTGAAACATTCCCAGTTCTAACTTAACTAATGATTACTATTCCTGTTAAAATGTTAACTATGGTAACAATGATATTCAGGTTGATTGGTTAACTTAGCTACTGATTTCATGCAGTAATGGTAAAAATGTTAACTATGCTAACTATGCTCACAGTGCTAACCAGGTTGATTAGCTAACTTAGCTAATGATTTCTAGCAGTTATGCTAAAAATGCTAACTATGGTAGCAATGCTAACTTAAACTAACAATGCTAACCAGGTTGATTAGCTAACTTAACTGATGATTTCTAGAAATAATGTTAAAAATGCTAACTATGCTAACAATGCTAACATTGCTAACAATGCTAACTTGCTAGTGAGGACTTTTATTTTGAAACATTTGTTGCTAGGGTATCCATGGTGGCCACTATCAGGAAACAAGAAGTTACTGCAGTATAATCATGTTGGTTGCTATGGAAACAGTCATAAACGCTTAATTTTAATGGTTGCTATGTTGGTTGCTAGGTACATGGAGTTTTCGTGTAGTTGACTGGAAGCATAGTTGATAACTGACAGTTGGAATGGTTGAACAGTTAAATAGTTGAGTAGTTACAATGGTTAAATGATTTAATAGTGTATTATTGCAGTGAGGACCTTTATTTTGAAACAGTTGTGGACAGAGGAAGTAGTGAAACAGGATCTGTAGTCTTAATGAGATTGTATGCTTAAAGCCTGAGACAGAAGGTGCCTCTCATATAGCGTTTACGCGTCCTCTCTCGCTCCTCGATCCTCACTGATCTACATAAAGAATGATGGAGCGGCAACAATGGGATAGTCTATCCCTTCTTCTATCTTTCTTTATGTAGATCATTGAGGATCGAGGAGCGAGGGAGGACATATAAACGCTGCTTGAGAGGCACCCACAGTAAATACTTTAAAAGTTGTATGTAGATAGTCTAATTAATGTTGATAGACAGAATGTTTCATGGATGTTGATAGGCAGATTGTTTAATAGATATTGATTGACAGTTTAATGGGTGGATGAGTGAATGGTCTGAAGAAGATGAATGGATAGAAGGTTGGATGGAATGTGCCTTATATTCTTGTTAAGAGAGACACTGATACAGCTCTCTGAGAGTAGTTGACACAGGTGTAATCAATTTAACTGGCTAGTCTTAAGAGAGCCAGATTACTCTTAAAGCCTGAGACAGAGTAAATAATTTAAAAGTTGAATGTAGATAGTCTAATTAATGTTGATAGACAGAGAGTTTAATGGATGTTGATAGACAGATTGTTTAATAGATGTTGATAGACAGTTTAATGGGTGGATGAGTGAATGGTCTGAAGAAGATGAATGGATAGAATGTTGGATGGAATGTGCCTTATATTCTTGTAGAATGGAGAGACACAGCTCTCTACTGAGAGTAGTGGATACAAATACAGGTGTAATCAATTTAACTGGCTAGTCTTAAGAGAGCCAGCCTGAGACAGAGTAGATTATTTAAAAGTTGAATGTAGAGCGTCTAATTGATGTTTATAGGCAGACTGTTTAAAATGGGTGGATGAGTGAATGGTTTGAAGAAGATGAATGGATATAAAGTTGGATGGAATTAGGAGGACTTATTTTGATACTGTTGTGCGCAGAGGATACAGGGGAACAGAATATGTAGTCTTCAGAGAGATTGTAAAGCCTGAGAGAAACTGACAGTTGGTGCCCAGGTGGCCGGCCACCTGGCGTAAGATTCTAATTGCTGCCGTGATGTCATAATGAGCAATGTTAAGTCTATGGGGGAAATTGTAATAGTTTTTAACTAATAGTTTAAAAAGTATAAAAGTTACAAAGTTGAAAAATACAAAGCACACATCGCGTAAGTAAGACCTACGCGACATAGTTTGAATGGAGTTTCTACGTTAAGCGGTTGAAGCTGAATTGCGTGCGTTAGAAGAAGAAGAATAAGAAGCCTAGGAAGAACAGTACAGTGCATTTTCATGCACTGTAATAACAACTAGAAATGCAATTCCAAGGAATTACCAGTGCATGAAAATGCAAAAATAGATAGATAATGTAGATATGGTTACTAAGGTGTAGCTAGGGTAAACATGGTGGTTGCATAGTTTACAGAGAGTTGATAGTGTGAAGGTAGACAGTTTAAAGATGAAACATTCCAGGCCCCGGCAGTGGCGCAACTGGCTGGGGCACCTGCACCGTAGGCCGGCGACCCGGGTTCGATTCCCGCCCCGTGGTCCTTTCCGGATCCCACCCCGACTCTCTCTCCCACTCACTTCCTGTCATTCTCTCTACTGTCCTGTCCATTAAAGGCATTAAAAGCCCAAAAAAATAATCTTAAAAAAAAAAAAAAAAAAAAGATGAAACATTCCAGCTCTAACTTAACTAATGATTTCTATTCATGTTAAAATGTTGATTAGCTAACTTAGGTAATGATTTCTAGCAGTTACGCTAAAAATGCTAATTATGCTAGCAATGCTAAATTTGCTAATAATGCTAACCAGGTTGATTAGCTAACTTAGTTGATGATTTTTTGCAGTTATGCTAAAAATGCTAACTATGCTAACTAGCTAACTTGCTAGTGAGGACTTTTATTTTGAAACATTTGTTGCTAGGGTATCCATGGTGGCCACTATCAAGAAACAAGAAGTTACTGCAGTATAATCATGTTGGTTGCTATGGAAACGGTCATAAACACTTAATTTTAATGGTTGCTATGTTGGTTGCTAGGTACATGGAGGTTTCATGTAGTTGACTGGAGGCATAGTGGATGATAACTGACAGTTGGAATGGTTGAACAGTTCAATAGTTGAGTAGTTTCAATGGTTAAATGATTTAATAGTGTATTATTGCAGTGAGGACTTTTATTTTGAAACAGTTGTGGACAGAGGAAACAGTTAACAGGATATGTAGTCTTCTGAGAGACTGTATGCTTAAAGCCAGAGAAACTGACAGTTGGTGCCCAGGTGGCCGGCCACCTGGTGTAAGATTCTAATTGCTGCCGTGATGTCATAATGAGCAATGTTAAGTCTATGGGGGAAATTGTAATAGTTTTAAACTAATAGTTTAAAAAGTATAAAAGTTACAAAGTTGAAAAATACAAAGCCCACATCGCGTAAGTAAGACCTACGCGACAAAATTTGAATGGAGTTTCTACGTTAAGCGGTTGAAGCTGAATAGCGTGCGTTAGAAGAAGAACTAGAAATGCAATTCCAAGGAATTACCAGTGCATGAAAATGCAAAAATAGATAGATAATGTAGATATGGTTACTAAGGTGTAGCTAGGGTAAACATGGTGGTTGCATAGTTTACAGAGAGTTGATAGTGTGAAGGTAGACAGTTTAAAGCTGAAACATTCCAGTTCTAACTTAACTAATGATTTCTATTCATGTTAAAATGTTAACTATGGTAACAATGATAACCAGGTTGATTGGTTAACTTAGCTACTAATTTCATGCAGTTATGGTAAAAATGTTAACTATGCTAACTATGCTCACAGTTCTAACCAGGTTGATTAGCTAACTTAGCTAATGATTTCTAGCAGTTATGCTAAAAATGCTAACTATGCTAGCAATGCTAACTATGGTAACAATGCTAACTTAAACTAACATTGCTAACCAGGTTGATTAGCTAACTTAACTGGTGATTTCTAGCAATAATGCTAAAAATGCTAACTATGCTAACAATGTTAAAAATGCTAACAATGCTAACCAGGTTGATTAGCTAACTTAGTTGATGATTTTTTGCAGTTATGCTAAAAATGCTAACTATGCTAAACATGCTAACCAGGTTGATTAGCTAACTTGGCCAATCATTTCTAACAGTTATGTTAAAAATGCTAACTATGCTAACCATGCTAACTAGCTAACTTGCTAGTGAGGACTTTTATTTTTAAACATTTGTTGCAAGGGTATCCATTGTGGCCACTATCAGGAAACAAGAAGTTACTGCAGTATAATCATGTTGGTTGCTATGGAAACGGTCATAAACGCTTAATTTTAATGGTTGCTATGTTGGTTGCTAGGTACATGGAGGTTTCATGTAGTTGACTGGAGGCATAGTTGATGATAACTGACAGTTGGAATGGTTGAACAGTTAAATAGTTGAGTAGTTTCAATGGTTAAATGATTTAATGGTGTATTATTGCAGTGAGGACTTTTATTTTGAAACAGTTGTGGACAGAGGAAACAGTTAACAGGATATGTAGTCTTCAGAGAGATTGTATGCTTATAGCCAGAGAAAATGACAGTTGATACAGGTGTAATCAATTTAACTGGCTAGTCTTAAGAGAGCCAGAGTGTATATGCTTGACGCCTGAGACAGAGTAAATAATTTAAAAGTTGAATGTAGTCTAATTAATGTTGATAGACAGAGAGTTTAATGGATGTTGATAGACAGTTTAATGGGTGGATGAGTGAATGGTCTGAAGAAGATGAATGGATAGAAAGTTGGATGGAATGTGCCTTATATTCTTGTAGAATGGAGAGACACAGCTCTCTACTGAGAGTAGTGGATACAGATACAGGTGTAATCAATTTAACTGGCTAGTCTTAAGAGAGCCTGAGACAGAGTAGATTGTTTAAAAGTTGAATGTAGATCGTCTAATTGATGTTGATAGGCAGACTGTTTAGAATGGGTGGATGAGTGAATGGTTTGAAGAAGATGAATGGATAGAAAGTTGGATGGAATTAGGAAGACTTAAGTTGATACAGTTGATACAGGGGAACAGAAAATGTAGTCTCAAGAGAGCCTGTGTATGTCAAAGCCTGAGAGAGAGAGAGAGCTGCTGCACCTGGACTGGCCACCTGGCGTATGATTCTAATTGCTGCCGTGATGTCATAAAGGGTAATGTTAAGTCTATGGGGAAATAGCTCAATGTTAAATCTATGGGGAAATCGTTTTTTAATTAATAGTTTAAAAAGTATAAAAGTTACAAAGTTGAAAAGTCATAGCACACATGTCATAAGTAAGACCTACGTAACGCAGTTTGAATGAAGTTTCTACGTTAAACGGTTCAAGCTGATTTGCGTGCGTTAGAAGAATAACTAGAAATGCAATTCCAAGGAATTACCACTGCATGAAAATGCAAAAATAGATAGATAATGTTGATATGGTTACTAAGGTGTAGCTAGGGTAAACATGGTGGTTGCATAGTTTACAGAGAGTTGATGGTGTGAAGGTAGACAGTTTAAAGATGAAACGTTCCAGTTCTAACTTAACTAATGATTTCTATTCATGTTAAAATGTTGATTAGCTAACTTAGCTAATGATTTCTAGCAGTTGTGCTAAAAATGCTAATTATGTTAGCAATGCTAACTTTACTAACAATGCTAACCAGGTTGATTAGCTAACTTAACCAATGATTTCTAGCAGTAATGCTAAAAATGCTAACTATGCTAACAATGCTAGATTTGCTAACAATGCTAACCAGGTTGATTAGCTAACTTAGTTGATGATTTTTTGCAGTTATGCTAAAAATGCTAACTATGCTAACAATGCTAACTATGCTAACTAGCTAACTTGCTAGTGAGGACTTTTATTTTGAAACATTTGTTGCTAGGGTATCCATGGTGGCCACTATCAGGAAACAAGAAGTTACTGCAGTATAATCATGTTGGTTGCTATGGAAACGGTCAAAAACACTTAATTTTAATGGTTGCTATGTTGGTTGCTAGGTACATGGAGGTTTCATGTAGTTGACTGGAGGCATAGTTGATGATAACTGACAGTTGGAATGGTTGAACAGTTAAATAGTTGAGTAGTTTCAATGGTCAAATGATTTAATAGTGTATTATTGCAGTGAGGACTTTTATTTTGAAACAGTTGTGGACAGAGGAAACAGTTAACAGGATCTGTAGTCTTAATGAGATTGTATGCTTAAAGCCTGAGACAGAAGGTGCCTCTCATATAGCGTTTACGCGTCCTCTCTCGCTCCTCACTGATCTACATAAAGAATGATGGAGCGGCAACAATGGGATAGTCTAGCCCTTCTTCTATCTTTCTTTATGTAGATCATTGAGGATCGAGGAGCGAGGGAGGACATATAAACGCTGCTTGAGAGGGACCCACAGTAAATACTTTAAAAGTTGTATGTAGATAGTCTAATTAATGTTGATAGACAGAATTTTTAGTGGATGTTGATAGGCAGATTGTTTAATAGATATTGATTGACAGTTTAATGGTGGATGAGTGAATGGTCTGAAGAAGATGAATGGATAGAAGGTTGGATGGAATGTGCCTTATATTCTTGTTAAGAGAGACACTGATACAGCTCTCTGAGAGTAGTTGACACAGGTGTAATCAATTTAACTGGCTAGTCTTAAGAGAGCCAGAGTGTACTCTTAAAGCCTGAGACAGAGTAAATAATTAAAAAGTTGAATGTAGATGTAACCCGACTGAAAACAGCCGTCTGTTGACAATTTGATTGTATTTCCCCTTTACACCATCACAATGAGAACTCCGGAGTCAGAAATATTTATAATAGTCTTTATTACTAAATATTTCCAATAAAATATGCAGTTCAATAATGTATAAAAACTAGAGAAATTGCCTGACAATATTTTCACAGTCCAGCACCAATTCAAGCCATACATCAAAGTCCAATAAAGAGTTCACGTCACGTCCGAGTCCCAATGGCAGAGAGAGAAAGTTCACTTCCAATTCAGTCAATGTGAGCGATTCACCCCCACGCCAGCAGGGGGAGACAGTTCGTCAAACACCGGTCGCTTCCGGGAGCTCCGCGGTCGAGGAAGCCCAGTCGAACAGCTGATAGGGTAAACACACATTCAGAACGCAGCCTGCCCAGTGCCGGCTAATTTCAAACAGCAACAGTATGGATAAGCTAAGTTACTTTCCTTTACGTGGAGGTCTAGGCGCAGCTCACAAACAATGCATCCGGTCATCGATGTTGGGTCGCTCTTCTCGGAAGGGGATGATCTGGGAATACACAAGCACGACCTCAGGCCAGCCGATCACACACTAAGATAACGGCGAGGCTATAAACACAGCAAGCTAGGCAAAGCAAGCAAAAGCACTTTCCTTCGTTAAGATGAATGGCGAGCGTTGTAACATCCAGTGTCGATTCCTTCAGTCCGAGCCGGAGACGGGGACAGCTGTCGTCGGGAGATCTGCGCCGCTGTAGCCTTCAGTTATGCCAGGGTCCACCCCGACAAGCATATGAGAGTCCTATTTATTGGGAGACTGATCCTTGATGGACGAATAGGATCGCAAATGTCATTGGGTTCGGAAATGAGACAATTAGCAGCAGGTGCCTTAGATGATATGTCCGTGACCAGGTAACCACAGCACACAATCGTGAGAACACCACAATAAACGGATATACATTGTTTACACACTTCATATACACAGCAACCAAATCCACCCAAGAGCACATTGATTACACAACAACATTGCACACGTGAGATCATATCATCAATGTCCTACTACAGCCTGTGACACTCCCCCCCCCTTTGACCATAGTCGTCCCGACAGCATTCTAATACCCATATCTGTCTGGTGGCCTACCCATATTCGATCTCTGAGACTGCCGAGCTGACGGTACCTGTTCTGGCTGTCCTACTGGCGGGGCTACTGGTGGGGCTACTGGCACTACATCCGCTTGACCTGTAGGAGAGGCAGATGCTGTAGGCACAACAGTTAGAGGCAACAATAAAGGCCTGGGGCCCAAGACACTTGGGGCAGAGGGGCTTGGTTCCTCGGCCCTTGGGGCAGGGTGCAGTACCTCTTGGGGGTCAAAGGGACAAGGTCGTAGATGGTTGCGATGGATTGTCCGGATAGGAGTCTCCTTTCCCTCTGGTCTGATTTGGAAAACTGGCAGGTCAGGGCGGGTTTGTCCAAGAACTACATAGGGCTGAGACTGCCAGTGGGGTGCCAACTTGCCTTGTTCTCTGCGGCGGAAGTTGCGTAGGAGTACCCGCTCCCCTGGCAACAAGGGTATGGACTTCGCCTTCCGGTCGTAACGGGCCTTGTCCCGCGTTCTGGCGTCTCTCGTTTGGGATGCTACTTGCTTGTAGACCCGCTGTAGGGTCTGGTGATGCTGATGTACCCAGCCATCCAGGTCATGTCGCTGGGTTGTCGTCGGGGCTCCTGCCATGGTATCCACAGGTAGGCGAGCATGTCGGCCAAACATCACAAAATGAGGTGTTAACCCAGTCGTCTCGTGAGTGGTGTTGTTATACATCTGTAGGAGGGTGGGCAGATGGTCTGGCCAATGTGCCTGGTCATCCGAATTCAGACCTCCTAATAGAGATAAAAGAGTCTTGTTAAATCTCACAGGCCCCGTTCCCTTGGGGCCTGTACGGGGTTGTTCGGATCTTGGAGCAGCCATAGAGGCGACACAGCTGGGCTACTAAGGCTGACTCAAAGGACGCCCCTTGATCGGATAATATCCGTTCAGGACACCCCCACGGCTGAATGAGGTGACGCCAGAGGACCCGAGCCGTAGTGACTGCCGTCTGGTCTTTCGTAGGGACAGCCCATCCAAACTTGGAGAAAAGATCTGTCATCACCAGCAGGTAAGGGTAAGCATCAGCTGGTCGGCCTAAGGACAAATAGTCTATTGCGACAGTTTCCAAGGGGTATGATGTTAAAATAGGCACTAGAAGTGCCCTTACCTCTGGGCCCCTTTTCTGTTGGATGCAGTTGGAGCAGGAAGAAGTCCATTTCTGGAGGTCTGTTCCCATACCTGGCCAGTAGAATGCCTTCCGTAGTAGCCCTTCGACCTTTGACATGCCCATGTGACCCGAAGCCTGGTGGTAACGATCCCAGAGTTCCCAGGTTTTGTTCTCTGGGACAAGAATCTGGGCAAGAGTCGATCCAGTGTGCCGTTCCTGGGCCTTCCGTACTAGCACGCCGTCCTGTAAGTCGAGCCGTTTCCACTCCCGTAGGTAACGTCGTACTGCTGGAGATTCCTCTTGTCTTTCTTCCGCCCCTGGGAAGTAGGCCCTGGTCACCCATCCCTTCAATGTGTCCAGTGTTCGGTCTCTCTCTTGCCAGTCCTTCCAGGAGTCTGGAGTCCCCATGGTGACTGTGCTGTCGATTGCTGCCGTTTCCACCCGGATCTGTGGCTCTTCTCCCACTTCCTGTGGCAAACGGGACAAGACATCAGCATTACGGTTCGAGCGGCCTGGGCGGTATTTCAGCTCAAACTCGAAATTTGCTAATTGAGCTGCCCACCGCTGTTCTGTGGCCCCCAAATGGGCGGTCTCCAGATGGACGAGGGGGTTATTATCTGTGAAAGCCAAGAACTTATGACCCCACAAATAATCCCGAAATTTTTCAGTAACAGCCCACTTGAGGGCTAGAAACTCCAATTTGAAAGAGCTATAATTTTGATCGTTCCTTTCAGTTGGGCTTAGACTTCTGCTGGCATAGGCTATGACCCTTTCTTGACCATCCTGTACTTGTGCCAAAACAGCGCCCAACCCCCCAAGGCTGGCATCAGTGTACAGATGGAAAGGTTTGGAAAAATCGGCAAAAGCCAAGATGGGTGCACTCACCAGGGCTGACTTCAATGTCTCGAACGCCACTTGACAATCAGTGGTCCATTGGATGTTACTTGTCCCCTTTTTTGTTCCTACCAGGAGTGCATGGAGAGGTGCTGCTACCTTGGAGAATCCCTTTATGAACCTGCGGTAGTATCCAACGAATCCCAGGAAGGATCGTACCTGCTTGATGGTCGAAGGAACTGCCCACTCCTGTACTACCGCAGTCTTCCCGGGATCCGTGGATATTCCCTTGTTGGAAATCACATGGCCAAGGTAAGTGACTTCTTTCTGAAAGAGCTTACACTTGGGAGGCTGTAGTTTTAAGCCATGTGTTGCCAACTTTTGGAAGACCTGCTCCAGATGCTGGAGGTGTGTGTCGAAGTCCGGAGAATAAACGATGACATCGTCCAGGTAAATCAGGAGGGACTCGTTCACCTGTCCCCCTAAACACCGCTGCATTAGGCGTTGAAAAGTTGCCGGCGCATTGCAAAGGCCAAAAGGCATACGATGGAACTCATAAAGGCCTAAGGGGGTGGTGAACGCAGTCTTCTCGCGATCTTTAGGGTCCATCTCCACCTGCCAATAGCCACTGGCAAGATCTAGAGTTGAATACCAAGAGGCTTTGGTAAGGCTGGTGAGGGACTCTTCTATCCGGGGCAACGGGTAGGCGTCTTTGTGGGTCAGGGTGTTCAGCTTTCTATAGTCTACACAAAAACGCCAAGACCCATTCTTCTTTTTCACGAGAACAATGGGTGCTGCCCATGGGCTAGAGCTTTCTTTGATCACTTCTTGTTCTAACATGTTCCGAAGGAGCCCCTTTAACTCGGTGTACAGACTGGGAGGGATAGGCCTGTAACGCTGTCTACTTGGTGGTGCAGATCCAGTGGGAATGGAATGAAGGACGGCGGTGGTCCTACCAAAATCTTCTTCCCCAGCTGCAAAAACCCTCTTCCATCGATTCAGCAGGGAATCCATCTTATGCTGTTGCTCTGCAGAAAGCCCATCTCCCTTCAACAGGTGGACGGGGTGGTCATCTTGCATGGTGGTCTGGATCGCCTGCACGTCTATCTCTACGACACCAGAGTCCACGATCTTCAACACCAAGTCTCTTCCACCCTGGACTTGCATTGGATCCACCTGGAAGACATTTGCCAGAGGGCAGCGTTGAGGCATTTGGACAGGGTATGGGTTCAAGTTACGTACCCTTATAGGCAGACGTCCCTTCACTACCCAGGCAATAGACCGTGCCACCTGCCATTCCTTGTCTTCCTCAGTGCCTTCCACCAGGGCACAAAAGTCCTGGCTGTTTGGTGCTCCGTACAGCTGTGTCCACAACACCATCTCGCTGTTAGGGGGTACATAAACTGGGTCTTGTCGTGTGAGCCGGGCTACTCCCACCTCTTCCTCAGAGGGCACAGCCACAGACACCTTCTGACAAACAGCAAATGCCCGCTCCCACTCCCCTTTGGCCCTAGAGGTCATGGTAGCACTGAATGCAGTCATCCCTGGATGAACCCCCTGAAACAGCTCCCTCCAACAATGTGAGATCACATTCATCCCCAGGATACCCCTTTCTGCCCCCAGACACTCATCCCTAACAATGATAACCCCCTTACTTGGTACCTTCACCCCTCCCACCGAGAAGTCCAAGACTGCGTAGCCAGTGTAAGGAATCTGTAGTCCATTGGCAGCCTTCAGGGTGAGCCATTCTAAGTCTTGTGGATTCCGTTTAGTTTCTCCAGCCAGCCACCTCTGAAAGAATTTTTCACTGAACAAGGTAACTTGTGAGCCTGTATCTAATAAACAGGGCACCTTCACCCCTGCCACTGTGATATCCACCCCTGGACATTCCCCAACCATTGCTGGCCTGTCTAACCCATCTCTCTGTCCCCCCTCCCCAACCACTCGGCTCTCAGTGGCTGGGGATATTAGTTTAACTGTCCCCGTTCTGCAGGGCACTGGCGTTGGATATGGCCGGCCATCCCACAGCCTCTGCAAATGGGCTGGCCTCGCGAGTCCCATTCAAATGCCCGAGGTCTTTGAGAAGGTGTATATCGGCCTCTGTGTACTCTTTCTTGGGGGGGTGGGGTCTGTACTCGGTTTGGAAAAGGAGCATTGTGTGGGGAGTGTTGCTTTTTAATCTCTTCTATCAAGGTATCCTTTAATACAGTTAACTGGTCTTGCATCTCCTTTTTAAGCTCAGCCCTAACAGTCTCTTTCCACTCCTCCATGCTAGGTGTTGTTCTGGCTGGTTGTGGCTGTGGTGCAGAGATGCGTGATGTACTAGCAACCTCCATCTTTAACTCAGCTTCTAGAGCTCTAGCCTCCCCACATACCTCACTGAAGGAGAGCGCTGCATTCCTCCGCACCTGACGATGAAGCTCCTGCTGCACCACACCAGGCCTCAAGCCGAGGACAAGCTGATCCCGTGCAGTCGTCTCATCCTGGGCAGAGCCGTCTGGTTCCTGTTCTCGCCATCTTCGGAAGAGTTCTCGGAGTCGAAGAATGAAGGCTGCTACGGTTTCATCCTCCTGTTGGTAACACTTAAAGAACAATGCCCTCAACTGTGCAATGGAAGTTGCCTTTCCATACAATTTAGTTAGTTCTTGTAGTATAGATGCACTGGATGTATGCTGTCTTCGGTCTAACAGCTGTGCCTCTCTCTTGGCTTCGCCCTCCAATGCCCCCAGGAGAAAATCCACCTTTTGTTCCTCATTTAACCCCTGTGCCCTCAGCATCGCCTGTACCTGCCCTTTCCACTCCCCAAATCTCATTTTATTAGGATCACCACTAAATTTTGGGATCCATGGAGCCCCCATGAACCAAGGAATCATCATGGCATTTATTACAGGTGAACCCTCTGGCCTTACTCCGCTGCCCTGTGCTTCGTCCGTCATTCTTCACTGTGAGGTGTGAAAGGGGAAACCTGCCCGACTACGCCAATAATGTAACCCGACTGAAAACAGCCGTCTGTTGACAATTTGATTGTATTTCCCCTTTACACCATCACAATGAGAACTCCGGAGTCAGAAATATTTATAATAGTCTTTATTACTAAATATTTCCAATAAAATATGCAGTTCAATAATGTATAAAAACTAGAGAAATTGCCTGACAATATTTTCACAGTCCAGCACCAATTCAAGCCATACATCAAAGTCCAATAAAGAGTTCACGTCACGTCCGAGTCCCAATGGCAGAGAGAGAAAGTTCACTTCCAATTCAGTCAATGTGAGCGATTCACCCCCACGCCAGCAGGGGGAGACAGTTCGTCAAACACCGGTCGCTTCCGGGAGCTCCGCGGTCGAGGAAGCCCAGTCGAACAGCTGATAGGGTAAACACACATTCAGAACGCAGCCTGCCCAGTGCCGGCTAATTTCAAACAGCAACAGTATGGATAAGCTAAGTTACTTTCCTTTACGTGGAGGTCTAGGCGCAGCTCACAAACAATGCATCCGGTCATCGATGTTGGGTCGCTCTTCTCGGAAGGGGATGATCTGGGAATACACAAGCACGACCTCAGGCCAGCCGATCACACACTAAGATAACGGCGAGGCTATAAACACAGCAAGCTAGGCAAAGCAAGCAAAAGCACTTTCCTTCGTTAAGATGAATGGCGAGCGTTGTAACATCCAGTGTCGATTCCTTCAGTCCGAGCCGGAGACGGGGACAGCTGTCGTCGGGAGATCTGCGCCGCTGTAGCCTTCAGTTATGCCAGGGTCCACCCCGACAAGCATATGAGAGTCCTATTTATTGGGAGACTGATCCTTGATGGACGAATAGGATCGCAAATGTCATTGGGTTCGGAAATGAGACAATTAGCAGCAGGTGCCTTAGATGATATGTCCGTGACCAGGTAACCACAGCACACAATCGTGAGAACACCACAATAAACGGATATACATTGTTTACACACTTCATATACACAGCAACCAAATCCACCCAAGAGCACATTGATTACACAACAACATTGCACACGTGAGATCATATCATCAATGTCCTACTACAGCCTGTGACATAGATAGTCTAATTAATGTTGATAGACAGAGAGTTTAATGGATGTTGATAGACAGATTGTTTAATAGATGTTGATAGACAGTTTAATGGGTGGATGAGTGAATGGTCCGAAGAAGATGAATGGATAGAATGTTGAATGGAATGTGCCTTATATTCTTGTAGAATGGAGAGACACAGCTCTCTACTGAGAGTAGTGGATACAGATACAGGTGTAATCAATTTAACTGGCTAGTCTTAAGAGAGCCAGCCTGAGACAGAGTAGATTGTTTAAAAGTTGAATGTAGAACGTCTAATTGATGTTGATAGGCAGACTGTTTAGAATGGGTGGATGAGTGAATGGTCTGAAGAAGATGAATGGATAGAATGTTGAATGGAATGTGCCTTATATTCTTGTAGAATGGAGAGACACAGCTCTCTACTGAGAGTAGTGGATACAGATACAGGTGTAATCAATTTAACTGGCTAGTCTTAAGAGAGCCAGCCTGAGACAGAGTAGATTGTTTAAAAGTTGAATGTAGAACGTCTAATTGATGTTGATAGGCAGACTGTTTAGAATGGGTGGATGAGTGAATGGTTTGAAGAAGATGAATGGATATAAAGTTGGATGGAATTAGGAGGACTTATTTTGATACTGTTGTGCACAGAGGATACAGGGGAACAGAATATGTAGTCTTCAGAGAGATTGCCTGAGAGAAACTGACAGTTGGTGCCCAGGTGGCTGACCAGCTGGAGTAAGATTCTAATTGCTGCCGTGATGTCATAATGAGCAATGTTAAGTCTATGGGGGAAATTGTAATAGTTTTTAACTAATAGTTTAAAAAGTATAAAAGTTACAAAGTTGAAAAATACTTTGCCCACATCGCGTAAGTAAGACCTACGCGACATAGTTTGAATGGAGTTTCTACGTGAAGCGGTTGAAGCTGAATTGCGTGCGTTAGAAGAAGAACTAGAAATGCAATTCCAAGGAATTACCAGTGCATGAAAATGCAAAAATAGATAGATAATGTAGATATGCTTACTAAGGTGTAGCTAGGGTAAACATGGTGGTTGCATAGTTTACAGAGAGTTGATAGTGTGAAGGTAGACAGTTTAAAGATGAAACATTCCAGTTCTAACTTAACTAATGATTTCTATTCATGTTAAAATGTTGATTAGCTAACTTAGCTAATGATTTCTAGCAGTTACGCTTAAAATGCTAATTATGCTAGCAATGCTAACTTTACTAACAATGCTAACCAGGTTGATTAGCTAACTTAACCGATGATTTCTAGCAGTAATGCTAAAAATGCAAACTATGTTAACAATGCTAAATTTGCTAACAATGCTAACCAGGTTGATTAGCTAACTTAGTTGATGATTTTTTGCAGTTATGCTAAAAATGCTAACTATGTTAACAATGCTAACTATGCTAACCATGCTAACTAGCTAACTTGCTAGTGAGGACTTTTATTTTGAAACATTTGTTGCTAGGGTATCCATGGTGGCCACTATCAGGAAACAAGAAGTTACTGCAGTATAATCATGTTGGTTGCTATGGAAACAGTCATAAACACTTAATTTTAATGGTTGCTATGTTGGTTGCTAGGTACATGGAGGTTTCATGTAGTTGACTGGAGGCATAGTGGATGATAACTGACAGTTGGAATGGTTGAACAGTTCAATAGTTGAGTAGTTTCAATGGTTAAATGATTTAATAGTGTATTATTGCAGTGAGGACCTTTATTTTGAAACAGTTGTGGACAGAGGAAGTAGTGAAACAGGATCTGTAGTCTTAATGAGATTGTATGCTTAAAGCCTGAGACAGAAGGTGCCTCTCATAGCGTTTACGCGTCCTCTCTCGCTCCTCCCTGATCTACATAAAGAATGATGGAGCGGCAACAATGGGATAGTCTAGCCCTTCTTCTATCTTTCTTTATGTAGATCATTGAGGATCGAGGAGCGAGGGAGGACATATAAACGCTGCTTGAGAGGGACCCACAGTAAATACTTTAAAAGTTGTATGTAGACAGTCTAATTAATGTTGATAGACAGAATGTTTAATGGATGTTGATAGGCAGATTGTTTAATAGATATTGATTGACAGTTTAATGGGTGGATGAGTGAATGGTCTGAAGAAGATGAATGGATAGAAGGTTGGATGGAATGTGCCTTATATTCTTGTTAAGAGAGACACTGATACAGCTCTCTGAGAGTAGTTGACACAGGTGTAATCAATTTAACTGGCTAGTCTTAAGAGAGCCAGAGTACTCTTAAAGCCTGAGACAGAGTAAATAATTTAAAAGTTGAATGTAGATAGTCTAATTAATGTTGATAGACAGAGAGTTTAATGGATGTTGATAGACAGATTGTTTAATAGATGTTGATAGACAGTTTAATGGGTGGATGAGTGAATGGTCTGAAGAAGATGAATGGATAGAATGTTGGATGGAATGTGCCTTATATTCTTGTAGAATGGAGAGACACAGCTCTCTACTGAGAGTAGTGGATACAGATACAGGTGTAATCAATTTAACTGGCTAGTCTTAAGAGAGCCAGCCTGAGACAGAGTAGATTGTTTAAAAGTTCAATGTAGAGCGTCTAATTGATGTTGTTGATAGGCAGACTGTTTAGAATGGGTGGATGAGTGAATGGTTTGAAGAAGATGAATGGATATAAAGTTGGATGGAATTAGGAGGACTTATTTTGATACTGTTGTGCGCAGAGGATACAGGGGAACAGAATATAGTCTTCAGAGAGATTGAAAGCCTGAGAGAAACTGACAGTTGGTGCCCAGGTGGCTGACCAGCTGGGGTAACATTCTAATTGCTGCCGTGATGTCATAATGAGCAATGTTAAGTCTATGGGGAAATTGTTAATAGTTTTTAATTTATAGTTTAAAAAGTATAAAAGTTACAAAGTTAAAAAATACATTGCGCTGATGTCCTAAGCAAGACCTTCGTAACACAGTTTGAATGAAGTTTCTACGTTAAACGGTTCAAGCTGAATTGCGTGCGTTAGAAGAAGAATAACTAGAAATGCAATTCCAAGGAATTACCAGTGCATGAAATGCAAAAATAGATAGATAATGTAGATATGGTTACTAAGGTGTAGCTAGGGTAAACATGGTGGTTGCATAGTTTACAGAGAGTTGATAGTGTGAAGGTAGACAGTTTAAAGCTGAAACATTCCAGTTCTAACTTAACTAATGATTTCTATTCATGTTAAAATGTTAACTATGGTAACAATGATAACCAGGTTGATTGGTTAACTTAGCTACTGATTTGATGCAGTAATGGTAAAAATGTTAACTATGCTCACCAGGTTGATTCGCTAACTTAGCTAATGATTTCAAGCAGTTGTGCTAAAATTGCTAACTATGCTAGCAATGCTAACTATGGTAACAATGCTAACTTAAACTAACAATGCTGACCAGGTTGATTAGCTAACTTAACTGATGATTTCTAGCAATAATGTTAAAAATGCTAACTATGCTAACAATGCTAAAATTGCTAACAATGCTAACCAGGTTGATTAGCTAACTTAGTTGATGTTTTTTGCAGTTATGCTAAAAATGTTAACTATGCTAACAATGCTAACTAGCTAACTTGCTAGTGAGGACTTTTATTTTGAAACATTTGTTGCTAGGGTATCCATGGTGGCCACTATCAGGAAACAAGAAGTTACTGCAGTATAATCATGTTGGTTGCTATGGAAACGGTCATAAACGTTTAATTTTAATGGTTGGTATGTTGGTTGCTAGGTACATGGAGGTTTCGTGTAGTTGACTGGAGGCATAGTGGATGATAACTGACAGTTGGAATGGTTGAACAGTTCAATAGTTGAGTAGTTTCAGTGGTTAAATGATTTAATAATGTATTATTGCAGTGAGGACCTTTATTTTGAAACAGTTGTGGACAGAGGAAGTAGTGAAACAGGATCTGTAGTCTTAATGAGATTGTATGTTTAAAGCCTGAGACAGAAGGTGCCTCTCATATAGCGTTTACGCGTCCTCTCTCGCTCCTCGATCCTCACTGATCTACATAAAGAATGATGGAGCGGCAACAATGGGATAGTCTAGCCCTTCTTCTATCTTTCTTTACGTAGATCATTGAGGATCGAGGAGCGAGGGAGGACATATAAACGCTGCTTGAGAGGGACCCACAGTAAATACTTTAAAAGTTGTATGTAGATAGTCTAATTAATGTTGATAGACAGAATGTTTAATGGATGTTGATAGGCAGATTGTTTAATAGATATTGATTGACAGTTTAATGGGTGGATGAGTGAATGGTCTGAAGAAGATGAATGGATAGAAGGTTGGATGGAATGTGCCTTATATTCTTGTTAAGAGAGACACTGATACAGCTCTCTGAGAGTAGTTGATACAGGTGTAATCAATTTAACTGGCTAGTCTGAGACAGAGTAAATAATTTAAAAGTTGAATGTAGATAGTCTAATTAATGTTGATAGACAGAGAGTTTAATGGATGTTGATAGACAGATTGTTTAATAGATGTTGATAGACAGTTTAATGGGTGGATGAGTGAATGGTCTGAAGAAGATGAATGGATAGAATGTTGGATGGAATGTGCCTTATATTCTTGTAGAATGGAGAGACACAGCTCTCTACTGAGAGTAGTGGATACAGATACAGGTGTAATCAATTTAACTGGCTAGTCTTAAGAGAGCCAGCCTGAGACAGAGTAGATTGTTTAAAAGTTGAATGTAGAGCGTCTTATTGATGTTGATAGGCAGACTGTTTAGAATGGGTGGATGAGTGAATGGTTTGAAGAAGATGAATGGATATAAAGTTGGATGGAATTAGGAGAACTTATTTTGATACTGTTGTGCGCAGAGGATACAGGGGAACAGAATATGTAGTCTTCAGAGAGATTGTATGGTTAAAGCCAGAGAAACTGACAGTTGGTGCCCAGGTGGCCGGCCACCTGGCCTAAGATTCTAATTGCTGCCGTGATGTCACAATGAGCAATGTTAAGTCTATGGGGAAATAGCTCAATGTTAAATCTATGGGGAAATCGTTTTTTAATTCATAGTTTAAAAAGTATAAAAGTTAAAAAGTTGAAAAATACAAAGCAGACATGGCATGAGCAAGACCTACGCAACAACGTTTGAATGAAGTTTCTACGTTAAACGGTTCAAGCTGAATTGCGTGCGTTAGAAGTAGTGGAATAATAACTAGAAATGCAATTCCAAGGAATTACCAGTGCATGAAAATGCAAACAAATGTAGATATGGCTACTAAGGTGTAGCTAGGGTAAACATGGTGGTTGCATAGTTTAAAGAGAGTTGATAGTGTTAAGGTAGACATTTTAAAGCTTAAACATTCCTGTTCTAACTTAACTAATAATTTCTAACAGGTATTCTAAAATGTTAACTATGCTAACAATGCTAACCAGGTTGATAAGTTAACTTAGCTGATGATTTCTAGCAGTAATGCTAAAAAATGCTAACTATGCTAACATTGCTAACTATGTTAACTATGCTAACCACGTTGATTAGCTAACTTAGCTAATCATTTTAGCAGTTGTGCTAAAAATGCTAACTATGTTAACAATGCTAACTATGCTAACAATGCTAACCAGGTTGATGAGCTAACTTAGCTAATCATTTTTAGCAGTTATGCTAAAAATGTTAACTATGTTAACAATGCTAACTGTGCTAACCATGCTAACAATGCTAACTTGCTAGTGAGGACTTTTATTTTGAAACAGTAGTTGCTAGGGTATCCATGGTGCCCACTATCAAGAATAAAGAAGTTACTGTAGTATAATCATGTTGGTTGCTATGGAAACTGTCAAAAACGTTTAATTTTAATGGTTGCTATGTTGGTTGCTAGGTACATGGAGGATTCATTTAGTTGACTGGAGGCATAGTTGATGATAAATGACAGTTGGAATGGTTGAACAGTTAAATAGTTGAGTAGTTTCAGTGGTTAAATGATTTAATAGTGTATTATTGCAGTGAGGACTTTTATTTTGAAACAGTTGTGGACAGAGGAAACAGTTAACAGGATATGTAGTCTTCACAGAGAGATTGTATGCTTAAAGCCTGAGAGAGAGAGGGCTGCTGCAGGTGGGGCTGGCCACCTGGCATAAGATTCTAATTGCTCAACGACCCGATTGTGATGTCATAGAGGCCAATGTTAAGTCTATGGGAAAATTTTTAATAGTTTTTAATTTATAGTTCAAAAAGTATAAAAGTTACAAAGTTGAAAAGTCATAGCAACCCGATCCATTAGAATACCTACGTTACAAAGTTTGAATGAAGTTTCTAAGTTAAACGGTTGAAGAGAAATTGCGGTTAGAAAAAGCTGTCAGCGGAATAATAATAAAGAAAATAATAACTAGAAATGCAATTCCAAGGAATTACCAGTGCATGAAAATGCAAAAAAATGTAGATATGGCTACTAAGGTGTAGCTAGGGTAAACATGGTGGTTGCATAGTTTAAAGATAGTTGATGGTGTTAAGGTAGACATATTAAAGCTTAAACATTCCTGTTCTAACTTAACAGGATTTCTAACAGGTATTCTAAAATTTTGACTATGCTAACAATGCTAACCAGGTTGATAAGTTAACTTAGCTGATGATTTCTAGCAGTAATGCTAAAAATGCTAACTATGTTAACATTGCTAACTATGTTAACAATGCTAACCATGTTGATCAGCTAACTTAGCTAATCATTTTAGCAGTTGTGCTAAAAATGCTAACAATGCTAACTATGTTAACAATGCTAACCAGGTTGATTAGCTAACTTAGCTAATCATTTTTAGCAGTTATGCTAAAAATGCTAACTATGCTAACAATGCTAACTATGCTAACCATGCTAACAATGCTAACTTGCTAGTGAGGACTTTTATTTTGAAACAGTAGTTGCTAGGGTATCCATGGTGCCCACTATCAGGAATAAAGAAGTTACTGTAGTATAATCATGTTGGTTGCTATGGAAACTGTCAAAAACGCTTAGTTTTAATGGTTGCTATGTTGGTTGCTAGGTACATGGAGGTTTCATTTAGTTGACTGGAGGCATAGTTGATAACTGACAGTTGGAATGGTTGAACAGTTAAATAGTTGAGTAGTTTCAGTGGTTAAATTATTTAATAGTGTATTATTGCAGTGAGGACTTTTATTTTGAAACAGTTGTGGAAAGAGGAAACAGTTAACAGGATATGTAGTCTTCACAGAGCGATTGTATGCTTAAAGCCTGAGAGAGAGAGGGCTGCTGCAGGTGGGGCTGGCCACCTGGCATAAGATTCTAATTGCTCAACGACCTGATTGTGATGTCATAGAGGCCAATGTTAAGTCTATGGGGAAATTTTGAATAGTTTTTATTTAATAGTTCAAAAAGTATAAAAGTTACAAAGTTGAAAAGTCATAGCAACCCGATCCATTAGAATACCTACGTTACAAAGTTTGAATGAAGTTTCTAAGTGAAACGGTTGAAGAGAAATTGCGGTTAGAAAAAGTGGTAAGCGGAATAATAATAACTATAAGAAGCCTAGGAAGAACAGTACAGTGCATTTGCATGCACTGTAATAAGAAGACTAGGAAGAACAGTACAGTGCATTTTCATGCACTGTAATAAGAATACTTTGGAAGAACAGTATAGTGCATTTTCATGCACTATAATAAGAAGTAGTAGAAGAAGAAGCCTAGGGATAACAGTACAGTGCATTTTCATGCACTGTAATAATAAGAAGAAGTTGAAGACTAGGAAGAACAGTACAGTGCATTTTCATGCACTGTAATAATACACAAAAATATCAATACCATATCAATGATCAATTGCCTAATGAAAACAAAGAAATACTATAATATACAAGCTATAACTCATTAGAATGTTAAGATGTGTGCTTTTGCAGTTAATCCACTATGCAGTGCAGTTTGCATTAACTGTTTTTTATTTTTATTTTTTAAATGCACGGTTGCAATCTGTTGTACGCCAATGATAGTGATTCGAGAAGTGGTGAAGTACAAAAAGGTGCCCTGCCACACAAACCGTTTTTACTTGTAGTTTTTTGTAAAAAAATATCTCCTTTGTGTTAAGTCATTAATGTGAAAACTAACTAGCTCCTCTGTCAGCTGTAGCCACTGAGCGAAATGAGCGGAGAAAGCAGGCAGATTACTAAATCTGGTCAGTCTGATGTGGAAATGACCGAGCTCATTATTGTGAGCTTGCCCAGTTGACACCACGTCCACAGAATTTGTCTAGCTTAGTGACCATTTTCATATGCTAGGATGGCTAAACATCAATGGGCTTCAGCGCTATGAAAGTATAAAAACAGTGCACATGTTGTACGTTGCATTTTGCATACCTTTTTGGAATCTAAGGGAGTAGAATAAGAGATCAAATGAAATTCGAAGAAACATGACATTTGATATATTTCTTGATCAGGATGCTGAGCATCAATCTTGGTCTTTAAAAAAGGCTGCAACCCTATTGTCAGTTAGGAATGCATGCAGATCTTACCCTAATGTCATGAGTACATGTGAACATTCTGCTTTCTCAGAGTTCAAAGAGTGCTTCTCCCTGTATGACAAAAAGTGTCATGGCCGTATCAAGGCCAAAGACCTGCTGACTGTGATGAGGAGTCTGGGAACCAGCCCCACCTTCAGTGAAGTGGACCGACACTTGCAGATCCAGAGAATCGGTAACAGTTCAGCAAACACTCTACTACTCAACCCTACTGTACTAAACTACTCCTTACACACTCTATACTACACTACTCTACTCAACTCTACTGTACTAAACTACTCCTTAATGCTTACACACTCTACTCTATACTACACTACTCTACTCAACTCTACTGTACTAAACTACTCCTTAATGCTTAAACACTCTACTTGTAAAATTGGTATTATTGGAATTGAAATGAACTATGTGAAGGACTGTATTAATGGTTGGATAGCTGATTGTGATGACAGCAATCACTACAGGGAGTCCGGTAAGAACGGAATGATGCCGAATTCCTCAATGAAGATTTATTGTGCTCACGCGCGCACACACACACACACACACACACACACGTGCCACTCATGCAGGAGCGGTGAATCAGTAACGCTGTGTAGCCGTGGTTTCTAAGCAAACACAAACGAACATAAATGCACAAATAGGTAAATATACACCACGACAAGAACAAGGTGTAATATACACAATTAATACACAATGTCACTTTGCCTAAGCTGATACTTCTATCAGAAAGAATGAAATGTGGAGCGCTTAAAGTCAAGTCAAGTCAAGTCAAGTTTATTTATATAGCACATTTCATACACAGAGGTCATTCAATGTGCTTTACATAAACAAAAACCAAACAGTAATTATAGCAGATAAAAGCATAGATGGGCAAAGAGTAATAGTAATAATAATAATAATAATAATAATAATAATAAAAAGATCATAATAGAAAATAAAAACAAAGCATAAATCAAGATCAAATCAATAAGGAATAATTAACATAAAAGACTCCAGATGGAGTAATTAAGAGACAGTTAGCAGAAAGCATCTGAGAACAATTTGGTCTTAAGTCTAGATTTAAAACAGGCTGCAGTTGGGGCCTTTTTAATGTCATCAGAAAGTTGGTTCCAAAGCTGAGCCGCATAGCAGCTAAAAGCTGCTTCGCCATGTTTAGTTCTAACAGCAGGCTTTACTAAGAGGTTTTTCTCCTGAGACCTCAGAGGACGAGAAGGTGTGTACTGCTGAAACATGTCTGATAGGTATTTAGGTCCTGCTCCATTTACTGATTTATAAACAATTAGTAGTGTTTTAAAGTCAACTCTGTGACATACTGGAAGCCAGTGCAGAGATTTAAGAATTGGAGTAATGTGCTCAGTTCTTTTTGTTTTTGTGAGAACCCTAGCTGCTGCATTTTGAATCATCTGAAGCTGTTTGATAGTCTTTTTAGGAAGGCCTGTGAAAAGCCCATTGCAGTAATCAACCCTGCTAGAGATAAATGCATGAATGAGTTTTTCTAAGTCATGTTTTGACATTAGCCCTCTCAGTTTGGCAATATTTTTGAGGTGATAAAAAGCTGATTTAGTTATCATTTTCATGTGACTGTTGAAATTTAGATCACTGTCGATTAATACACCGAGATTTTTAACAGTATCCTTTGCTTTCAATCCTTTTGTTTCAAGGAGAGCGGCAACCTTAATCCTTTCCTCCTTTTTACCAAATATAATTGCTTCCGTGCAGCGGTAAACTAAACAAATTACAAGCTAACACAAATTCCTCCTGCCCGGCCTACTGACTAACACATCTAATAACAGCTAACAGATTATTGCTGGACATACATAGTAACAAGAAACTTACAATCGAAGGGACGCACGGAAAATGACAGATAATCTTTGAAAGTTCTGTAACTCCAATTATGGTGAATAACACGAGTCAGGGTTGCGGTCGACTGTTGTGTCCGGGGTTCATTCTCTGTTCACGTGCACCCCATGAGCGCTAAGAGAACCCTGGGTGCACGGGATTGGATGCACTCAGACCCATTTGCTCGCTGTCACGGGCGCACACCTTCTCATTTTGAACACTACTACTCAACTCCACTGTACTAAACTCTACTGTACTAAACTACTCCTTAATGCTTACACTCTACTCTATACTACACTACTCTACTCAACTCTACTGTACTAAACTACTCATTAATGCTTACACACTCTACTCTATACTACACTACTCTACTCAACTCCACTGTACTAAACTACTCCTTAATGTTTCACACTCTACTACTCTACTAAACTACTCTATAACGCTTTAAAAACTATACTACACTACTCTACTCTACTCTACTAAACTACTCCCTAACGCTTTAAACACTCTATACCTGGGAAACCGTTTTCTCCTTGGCTTTGTTGAATGAGCGGAGTTTGGTGCATGGTTACCGTGAACCAGAAATGGGCTTTTTCATATGCAAATCTCAGACTTGACCACAGTAAAACAGGCAAATTGTTCGAAAACGGCTTCAGTATGTTTTACTGTCTCTCTGGTCCTGTGTCCATCTGTCCGTCTGTCTGTCCCTGTATACGTCTGCTGTCTGTTGAGCGCTGCGTCTGTCTGTTATTTGCTCTGGTGTCGGCTATATGACTTGAATTTCCCCTTGGGGATCAATAAAGTATCAATCTATCTATCTATCTATCTATCTATCTATCTATCTATCTATCTATCTATATGTTGAGTGCTGTGGTGTTGGCTGTATGTTGAGTGCTGTGGCTGAGGTCAGCTATATGTTGAGTGCTGTGGCTGAGGTCAGCTATATATTGAGTGCTGTGGTGTTGGCTATATGTTGAGTGCTGAGGTCAGCTATATATTGAGTGCTGTGGTGTTGGCTATATGTTGAGTGCTGAGGTCAGCTATATATTGAGTACTGTGGCTGAGGTCAGCTACTGTATATGTTGAGTGCTGAGGTCAGCTATATGTTGAGTGCTGTGGTGTTGGCTATATGTTGAGTGCTGTGGCTGAGGTCAGCTATATGTTGAGTGCTGAGGTCAGCTATATGTTGAGTGCTGTGGTGTTGGCTGTATGTTGAGTGCTGAGGTCAGCTATATGTTGAGTGCTGTGGCTGAGGTCAGCTATATGTTGAGTGCTGTGGTGTTGGCAATATGTTGAGTGCTGAGGTCAGCTATATGTTGAGTGCTGTGGTGTTGGCTGTATGTTGAGTGCTGAGGTCAGCTATATGTTGAGTGCTGTGGCTGAGGTCAGCTATATGTTGAGTGCTGTGGTGTTGGCAATATGTTGAGTGCTGAGGTCAGCTATATGTTGAGTGCTGTGGTGTTGGCTGTATGTTGAGTGCTGAGGTCAGCTATATGTTGAGTGCTGTGGCTGAGGTTGGCTATATTCTTGAATTTCCCCTTGGGGATCAATAAAGTATCTATCTATCTATCTATCTATATGTTGAGTGCTGTGGCTGAGGTCAGCTATATGTTGAGTGCTGTGGCTGTCCTTGGTCCGTAGACAGGAATGGTGAGCTGAGGTCAGCTATATGTTGAGTGCTGTGGCTGAGGTTGGCTATATGTTGAGTGCTGTGGCTGTCCTTGGTCCGTAGACAGGAATGGTGAGCTGAGGTCAGCTATATGTTGAGTGCCGGTGTCAGTTATATGTTGTCCTCGGTCCGTAGACAGGAATGGCGAGCTGGACTTCTCCACGTTCCTGAGCATCATGCACCGGCAGCAGCAGCAGGAGGAGCCGAGCGCTGAGATCCTGGAGGCCATGAGGATGATTGACAGACAGAGGCGGGGCTACATCCCTGCCGCCGAACTCCGAGCCAAACTCACTAGTTTGGGGGAGAAACTAACTCATCAGGAGGGTAAGTCACTCACACACACACTTCCCAGGATTTCCCCAAAGGACCTGAGTGCATGATGATGATGATGATGATGATGATGATGATGATGACGGGGGTGTTTTAATGTTGTGTGCTGTGCATTGATTTGTCTGTGCGCTTTGTGTTTGATGTTGATTGAGTGAGCGTATGTGTGTGTGTGTGTGTGTGTGTGTGTGTGTGTGTGTGTGGTGTGTGTGTGTGTGTGTGTGTGTGTGTGTGTGTGTGTGTGTGTTTGGTGATGTTGATTGACTGACCGTGTGTGTGTGTGTGTGTGTGTGTCCTACTCCAGTGGATGAGCTGTTCAGGACTGCAGGAGTGGCTTCAGATGGCTTCATCCACTATGAGGAGTTCGCCAGAACCATGGCCCACCCACCCCTGCCATCCAGCAAACGCTGAGAAAAGCTGAGCCCCGAGAGAATTATACACTTACATGTTCTCATAGTTATGGGACATATACATTTAGTTATATACATGTATGTAGGCATGTTCTCACAGTTATGGGATATATACATGGTCTCATAGTTATGGGACATATACATTTAGTTAGAGTGCTACTGTTATCTGTTATATTATTATTATTATTATAGGTTCTGATATTATTCTTCTAACGCTTTTTGTGCATCTAATTCAGCTTCAACCGTTTAACGTAGAAACTGCGTAGGTCTTACTTAGGTGACTTGAGCTATGTATTTTTCAACTTTGTAACTTTTATACTTTTTGAACTATTCATGGGTTTCATCAGGTCCCTTTCCACAGGTGTATTAATCAAGCACCATGCAGTCTGCATTGATAATTAAGGTGCTTGATTTTATACACCTGTGGAAAGGGACCTGATGAAACCCATGAATTAAATAAAAACTATTAAAATTTCCCCATAGACTTAACATTGTGATTATGATATCACAATATAGTCGTTAAGCAATTAGAATCTTATGCCAGGTGTTCAAAGCCACCTGACAGCAACTCTCTGGCTCCGTTCGAATCGGGAAAAACTGCTGCCTTCCAAGATATCTAACTAGAGAGCAAGGCAGCGAAGGCCGTTCGAAACCGAAAAAACGATGTTCGCTGCCTTCTAAGATATCTTAGATTTCCTGAATAACGGTCAAATTTGAAGGCAGCATCGATGTACACTTCAAGCTGCCTTCTACCCTTAATCCTTTGCGGCCACAAAACAAACATGGCTGCCGATATCGGTAAATGACTGCTGAATCTGTTGAAGTCTCATTTGTGTGATGTTATTTAGCTTGGATTTGTAGACAGTAGATTGAAAATAAACTATTTACTATCTGGTTATACCATTGTTGTACCCACAAATAACGCCTGGTCTGATATATTAGCTGCCAGTGAAACTATTTTATACCGTTAGCCTGCTAGCTGACGTAGGCTAATTACATTGCATGTAAATGCAATGTACTGTTATCACTGTTCTTCTTATTATTCTTCCGACCAAAATCAACGGTTAATGACGCTAAAACCACTGAACCGTTTGACGTCATTCAAACTCATTCAAAGGTCTTGTAACGGAGATTTGATGATTGTATTTTTCACATTTGTGAACTTCATACTTTTTGAGATATTTATATAAAATAATTAAAAACTCCCATAGAGTTAACGTTGAGACGCTTGGCGGCAAAGATCAATTGTTACGTCTACTCATTGCATTCCGTATTCCAATATACTTTTAACCTGCATTAAAGTGTAGATATGTAGGCTATGTAAGCTACCAGTTGTTTCACTGTAGGTGAACTTCAGTAGACTACTAAAGCGCTTGCAACTCGTTTGAAGTTGGCAACTTAATTTCAGTCTTTTAAATTCTAATAAATGAAGAGTTGTTTTCCAAAATACTAATAATAATGTGTTGATGCATTTTCATAAATCACTTTTTATATGTGAGTTTCCAAGTAATTTCAGTGGAATTGGAATTGAGTTATTGTTATTTATCTATGCTTCTGTGTCATACATAGCCTATGTTGTCTTTTTAACTATAGGCCTAATACAATGTTTTACACAGCAACCTTTTTGCATTTACATGCAATGGTAATTCCTTCCATGGAATTACATTTTCTAGGTTAGTTTAACGTCAGGCTTTCGCTAACGTCATACCATACTGTTAACCAAAGATTCTAGAGTGCAAGGCTCATTTTTAAAAGACGCATTTATTCTAAAGTCATGTCTAGTGAGAGAACTCCCTATTTAGGGAGGGAGGCAGTAGGCAGCTGCCTTCCGATTCGAACGGAGCCCCTGTCTCAGGCTTTCTGGCTCTCTTAAGACTACATTTCCTATTCAACTGTTTCCTCTACCCACAACTCTCTTAAGACTACATATCCTATTCAACTGTTTCCTCTACCCACAACTGTTTTAAAAATGTTCATGCACTCGTAATGTCCTTGGAGTTACATTCTCTAGTTTTATATGTGTGCCTTCTCTGTAACTGTAGTGGTTTGGTGAAAACAAATAAATTCAAAGTGTACTGTGCATTGTGTGTGATAATCCAGTCTTCTAGCTGAGAGATTTGATCTTTATCTTATCTTATCTTTATCTTTAAATATCCATTATACTGCCATCTTGTGGTTTCCAATATGCACTGCTGGTGCGCTCTAAACCCTTCATAGGATAGGATGGAAAAGCTCCTGTAGGGAGAGTGCTGTACATATTGCTCCATAGTGTGCTGCGCTGGTAGGACCATCCGTAGCGTACTGAGGCATGTACTGTAGATGAACGTAGTGTGCAAGTATGACCATACGGTAGCGTACTGAGGCATGTACTGTAGTGTGCAAGTATGACCATACCGTGGCGTACTGAGGCATGTACTGTAGTGTGCAAGTATGACCATACCGTGGCGTACTGAGGCATGTACTGTAGAAGAACGTAGTGTGCAAGTATGACCATACGGTAGTGTACTGTAGGAAGAGTATGTATTGCTCCATACTGTGCAGGTATGACCATACATTAGCGTACTGAAACATGTAGAAGAACACAGTGTTCAGGTATGACCATACAGTAGCATACTAAAACACGTAGAAGAACATAGCCCACCACATAGCCCGCTTTTTCAGGTTTTGTTTAGGAATAAGTATAATTATATAGTCTTTTTGATCCCGTGAGGGAAATATGAATCAGGATGAACACTGCTTTGGCCTGTAACAATCTCCCCCGTTGTGCTAAAGGCACGCTCAGAAGCTATGGTCGTTGCTGGGATAGACAAGTAGCCGAGGCTGAAAGCAGTGGTAGATCAACTTGCTTTCCCACCTTTGTAACACATCAGCAGCTAGATCTAAAGCAGCACTTCCCACGCGTTTTCCCCACATACCAGCAGAGGTGGAAAAGTCCATCTTCAGGAAGTAAAAGTCCTACCACATATCTGTGCAGCCCCTCAGCTGATTCTAATTAGCCCCACTCTTGAGCCAGGCAGAGCAGCTAATTAGTGAGATCACCTGTGTTGAGTGCACAGATGGAACCAATACATGATTGGACTTTTACTCTCTGAAGCTGGACTTTTCCACCTCTGCATACCAGCACCTACATCCTGACTCCGCTCGTGTACCCCACCAGCTACATCCTGACTCAACTCGTGTACCCCACCAGCTACATCCTGACTCTGCTCGTGTACCCCACCACCTACACCCTGACTCCACTCGTGTACCCCACCACCTACACCCTGACTCCACTCGTGTACCCCACCAGCTACATCCTGACTCCACTCGTGTACCCCACCATCCGACACACACGTGGAACACCATCTACTGATGCGTCCCAGGCATCACGTGTAAGTAGCAGTCCTACATGATGACAAATAACAAAATGAAAATGTGCAACTGGTCTATGAGTTTTCACACAAAAAAAAACAGTGTGGAGAATTATGATTATAGATCATATTATTATATTATTGATGAAGCACTATAGATCATACTATTATATTATTGATGAACAACTAAGAACGAAGATATACTACGGTAACCTGTTCTACATCTGCATTAAACTCATTTTGATAACATGTTCACCAACTTTACAGAAAATTGTAAATAGCCTACTGTCATGTAGTTAATGGGATCCAGAGTTGTGAAGTTATAGTAGACCAACTTGGTGTGAATACAAGGGAAATAGCCTACTGTCATGTAGTTAATGGGATACAGAGTTGTGAAGTTATAGTAGGCCAACTTGGTGTGAATACAAGGGGAATTCTCATAAGCGTAGCCATAGCGTTGAGTAGCCTTTTAACCAATGCACACTTTTGCCATTGATGCAACCGCATCATAAATGGTCATACCAATATCTGTGAATCTTACCACCCCTAATACACACATACATACACACACTCTCACACATACACACACACGTATCTCACATCAATCTTACCACCCCTAACACACACACACACACACTCCTATGAGGTGATCTGGTATGTTGAGGTGTGCTATAACTGTAAACTATAAAGTCGGTGACTGCCCTAAGAACTCTATGACTCAGTGGTCTGGGTTGTTGTGGTAACTGCCCCGTGGTCTGGGTTGTTGTGGTAACTGGGTTGTCATGGTTTCCCCACTATGCCCTTTGCACTACAGATGCTACATTCACTTTTACAGTCACTTGTAAATGTTGCAAATTTACAGATCCGCATGTGTGTGTGTGCTTGAGTGTGCGCCTGTGTGCTTGTGTATGTGCGCTTGTGTGTGCATGTGTGTGTGCAGTGTGCTTGTGTATGTGCACATGTGTGTGCGCTTGTGTGTGTGTGTGTGTGTGTGTGTGTGTGTGTGTGTGTGTGTGTGTGTGTATGTATGTGCACAGATGTATGAGAGACTAAAGTAGTCCATCCCACTGATAATGCAATGTGTAATCTAGTAATCAGATGCGACCGCTAGCTCCAAACAACACAAACTTTATTACCTTTTACAGTCCACGAGGCCTGTGATTACATGCACCTGCGTGCTTACTGAGTTCAGCTGATGAGATCCACCGAGGCACTTGAGGCAGCTGAAGGAAGCCAGCCCATAATACGCTGCAGTCATGGAGCTGCATTCAGTACTACTGAACTAATTCCACAAAAGAAAGATCTCAGCTCAACCACTATAGATGGTTTATCATAGATGCCATTATTTTGTAGTTTAGATAAAATGGTCCAATATTGCTCTAGGCCAGAGCATAACTGGTCTCTGGGTTTGTAGCATTTTCGTTTTTATAACATTCAAACGAGGCACTGAATTGTCATGCAAAGATTTGTGCAATAGCCTACATTTCAGCTGAAGTTCAGGTCTTTTTTTATCTTATGCAAGTGATTAATTCACCATTTCCAGTAAACCTGTGCTATTGGTGTATGAACTTGAGGTGCGACTGTCGTGACAGTTTCCATCAAAACGGGCGCGTCTGATCCGCTTAGCGTTGCGCGCTGGTGGTCGCACTGCCGTCAGCTGTTGGCGGAAGAATGCGCGTCGTACCGGCCGCTCTCTACGGATAGCCCGCACTGCTCGGTTTCAATAACATTTAACGGGATACTCGCTTGAGTATGGCCGTTATTAGCTTTCAGAGTGGCAGAAAATGGTCGAATGTGACAGCTTTTCGACACCGTAGGTGACGATATCCTCCAGAATAAGTCCTTAAGCATTTTCCGAAACTCTCTTCTCATAAGACAATATAAAACTGGGTTTAAACAACTATTGGCATGTGCAAGGCAAACAGTCACAGGAAATATGTATGCGTGGACCATATAATAGGCTTTATCAAAATGAACCAGGTTGACTTTGACCAAAACTCCCCATAAAGTTATAGCCTGATTCGGCATCCAGCAAAGGAAGAAGGAGAGCACGACGATAGTGACAGATCTGGTGACTCTGGACCTTCGTTCGGGATGATTGTTGTTCATGCTTCGCAAACGGATGAAACGTAGAAGTAGTGCGTAGCAAATGGAGACTATCAGCATGGGGAAAACAAATGCTACGATGACTTTCTGAAGATGATACAGAGCAAGCCAGTGATAGCCCTCAGGGAATTTGAGAAGGCATAACTTCTCCCCGGCGATGTTGTTAACGGTGGCAAAGAAAACGGTAGGTGCCGTGGCTACAGTGGCGGACACCCAGAGAAGCGCGCTCACCCACTTCACGGAGCAGGTTATGTGCCGTGTGCTGTCCTTCAGTGCTGAGGCGACTGACCAGTACCTCGTCACGCTCATGGCCGTGAGAAAGAACACGCTGGCATACATATTCATGATTGTCACCGACAGAATAATCTTACACATAACGTTTCCAAACGGCCAGCTGAAGTCCAGGGCGTTATCCACGGCCCAAAAAGGTAAAGTTAAAACAAAAAAGAAGTCTGTCACAGCCAGGTTGAGAATGAAGAAGTTGATTGTTGACCTTTTCCTCCCTTGACGAACCTTCATCAGGAAAAAGACCAATAAATTCCCTACTAAGCCCACCGCGCACACGACAGAGTAGACTATGGAGATCAGGATCCTCACAGGACTACCGTCAGCCGTCACATTAATGTCCCCCAGACCGCTGAACCGGTCCAAGTCTGTGTCGGACAGGTTGAAGGATATTCCAGTGTGGTTTAAATATTCTCCCATTCTCTCGGATAAGAAGCCAAATCCAGACGCTTTCAGAAGCACCACGCTGTGAACGAATGGAGCGTCACCCATTGCATTGCTGACGTAAATCAAATTCAGGGTCACACGGAGACTTAGCACGATGAATACTCGGAGTCCATAGCATACTGCGTTGGGCCATGTCTACCCGCTGCTCTGTTGTACAATCGATGTTCCCTCAACTGCCAAGTTCGTCCCGGGCTTCCCTAAACTAGTGGACGCGCAACACCAGCTTCTAAGGCGCGATTGGCCAGCGATCTTCTTAGCAGAAGGTGGGGATATCTCTCTCTCACCCGCCCCCCTCCCCCCCTCTCAAACATTGTTTTCAGTTTTCAAAATTGACTTGTTATTCAGTGATATGTATGTGCAGTGATCGGAAAACAGTACAGCAAAGATGGTTTGTAGGCTATTACTGAATTATTGACAGATACAAATGTGCCCCCACTATAAATGTGTGTGTGCCTACGGGACAGGGCTCCTACTTTGTATTATGCAGTCAGTTGGACTGATGAGCACATTTCCATATTACATGGCGATTGATATTAACACAGATGAGACAGATAGATAAAATATATTTAATATACTGGTATCCATATAAATTAAGCTGGCAAATTTAGTCTACAGCCTCTTGGCTTCCAAACAACTTCCACCTAAACTTTCTGATGATATTGTTCTTGAGGCTATTCATATTGCTTTCGTCACTTTTTAGCCCTCTAGATTGGTCTGACATCATAGCAAGCAATAGCTGCGTAGCCATAGCCACCATCGCCAAGCTGCTACTCGAAACACAAACAAAACATACGCAAGCTATAGGGGTGAGAACAGACGCAGACTATAGGGGTGAGAACAGGCGCAGAACAGACGCAGGCTATAGGGGTGAGAACAGACGCAGACTATAGGGGTGAGAACAGACGCAGACTATAGGGGTGAGAACAGACGCAAGCTATAGGGGTGAGAGCAGACGCAGACTATAGGGGTGAGAACAGACGCAAGCTATAGGGGTAAGAACAGACGCAGGCTATAGGGGTGAGAACAGGCGCAGAACAGACGCAGGCTATAGGGGTGAGAACAGGCGCAGAACAGACGCAGGCTATAGGGGTGAGAACAGGTGCAGAACAGACGCAGGCTATAGGGGTGAGAACAGACACAGGCTTTAGGGGTGAGTGAGGGGTTAGTCAGCATAAAATTTGGCGTAACGTATGGTCGACATTTGTCTAGATAGAAAGTTCTGAATATTATATAGTATAGAATTATAGAATTCTAATTTCTGATTCAGGAACAGGAAAATTTGATTATAGACAAGGTGTGTGTGTGTGTGTGTGTGTGTGTGTGTGTTTGTGGTCGTTCCTAGTAATTCTGATCATGTTGGTCCTAGTGAGTATTTATAATTATTCTTTAGCCTTATATCCCCTTCCTCTATTTGTTAGCCCTTTTGTGCAAAGGAGGGCTACATAAAACTGCAGTCTCTTCAAGTTTTAAGACGGTTGACTTCCAGCTTATTATATTTCTATGACTTGACTTGTGACTTGCTTGACCTAAGCTATGACTTGACTTGACTTGACTCGACCCTCACAAAAACGACTTGAGACTTGCTTGAGACTTATTACTCCCATCCAGTGTTTCCCACAGATTAGAAGGCAATGTGTGGTGGCCGCCTCATGTCCGACGGGGGGGTACGGGGGGTGCACCCATATTTTTCATGGCCTTTTTATCGCTCTCCTTTCATATAATGTAAATGATGTTTTTATTTGAAACACACACACATTATGTAATTATTTACATTCTATATACTGACATTTCTGATATTCATAACAGCAAACTTTATGCAGATTATAGCCTACTATTCATATTACAACTCCATTTCTTAAATTCAGCTGTCAGCCTCAAAATATTGTAAACAATTATAGCAGGCTAAGCTTATCATACTCTACTGGTTGGACTGTTCAGTTTCCCCACATGTGTTTAAAGAGTCACTTCACCCCATAACTCCACCCACTTCACATTTCTGAAAACGGCTTTCAAAATGGGCGAGACGTTCTGAAATTTGGAGAGAGAGTGCAGCACTGCTGCAACCAATCAACCATGGTGATTTTGTGTCAATCTGGGAATGAGTGCTGCAGACATGGCTTATCACAGGTAGGCTAATCAGGGCAGCAGGTGTTGGGGCGTTTCAGTCCTAATTTGTAACGACCCGGTGACGTAGTGTCGGACTAGAAGTGCAGGACAACGTCAGCATTCCAATAGTATTTTGGACCAACATGCCATGGCATGTCTCAAACTGTAGTATGCGCGGAGAGCAATATCTCCAATACAAAATCAGACGAAATGTTACTTTTGTCGAGAAACACGATTTTTGTCAATATTAACCCTGGTAATAGTACAGTTCACCACTTATGAGTATTTTCAATCAATCAACAGCTCAAAAAACATATTTTAGGGTGCAGTGACTCTTTAAGTTTCAAGGTAAGCTAATACTTTTTCTCCTTGCAGGCCCTTTTAAGTCTTGGAGTTGAAAACATTGGTATTGAGATGGTCAGTCAACTTGAATGCAAGAGTTTTAATCAAATGTCTGCAGCATAGCCTACTAATGATGCTAACCGAATTTTACAGTAATTTAGCTAGTTCTGTGCGTCAATGCGTTCACGATTGTGAATGTTTTATTTGGATTAAATGCGGGTATCCATTGAGCACGCACGGCACGAGAGCGGGCCAAGGAGAATGAGTTTATTTCTACTGTTTGGTCATTAAGTTGCACGCATAGTCTACAAAAGTTGCGGGAGAACTTTATGCTTCTACCCGAGCAGCGTCGGGTGCATCATTGCGAACACCGACCACGCTTCCAGGGATGATCTTGTTGGTTTTCATGGAGATAGACGGTGTGCACAGAGGGGATGGGCTGTGTGTGTGCCTGTGTGTGTGTATGAGAGACAGACGCGTGAGTGACAGAGAGGGAGCGCAAGGAAAGGAAATTCAGCTTAACGAATGCTGCGTGTTTTTCAATAGCGTTTCAATAGCGCAAAATAAATAAATAAATAAAGAATAACGAAACGCAATATGTGGCGGCCGGTGCTTAATCTGTGGCGCATCGCCACAAATTTGTCTATGTGTGGGAAACACTGCCATCTCTGGTATGAGTATGTTAGTGTTGTTAGTATGGGTGTGTTCTGTTAGTATTGATGTGTTAGTGTGGTTAGTATGGTTGTGCACTGTTAGTATAGGTGTGTTCTGTTAGTATTGGTGTGTTAGTGCTGTTAGTATGGGCCTGTTAGTGCTGTTAGTATGTGTGTGTTAGTGCTGTTAGTATTGATGTGCTCTGTTAGTATGGGTGTGTTAGTGCTGTTAGTATGGGTGTGCTCTTGTAGTATGGGTGTGTTCTGTTAGTATGGGTGTGTTAGTGCTGTTAGTATTGATGTGTTAGTGTGGTTAGTATGGTTGTGCACTGTTAGTATAGGTGTGTTAGTGCTGTTAGTATGGGTGTTAGTGCTGTTAGTATGTGTGTGTTCTGTTAATATGGATGTGTTAGTGCTGTTAGTATGTGTGTGTTAGTGCTGTTAGTATGGGTGTTAGTGCTGTTAGTATGGGTGTGTTCTGTTAATATGGATGTGTTAGTGCTGTTAGTATGGGTGTGTTCTGTTAGTATGGGTGTTAGTGCTGTTAGTATTGATGTGTTAGTGCTGTTAGTATGGGTGTTAGTGCTGTTAGTATGGGTGTGTTCTGTTAGTATGGGTGTGTTAGTGCTGTTAGTATGGGTGTGTTCTGTTAGTATGGGTGTTAGTGCTGTTGGTATGGGTGTGTTCTGTTAGTATGGGTGTGTTAGTGCTGTTAGTATGGATGTGTTAGTGCTGTTAGTATGGATGTGTTAGTGCTGTTAGTATGGGTGTGTTCTGTTAGTATGGGTGTTAGTGCTGTTGGTATGGGTGTGTTCTGTTAGTATGTGTGTGTTAGTGCTGTTAGTATGGATGTGTTAGTGCTGTTAGTATGGGTGTGTTCTGTTAGTATGGGTGTGCTCTGTTAGTATGGGTGTGTTAGTGCTGTTGGTATGGGTGTGCTCTGTTAGTATGGGTGTGTTAGTGCTGTTAGTATGGGTGTGTTCTGTTAATATGGGTGTGTTAGTGCTGTTAGTATGGGTGTGTTCTGTTAGTATGGGTGTGTTCTGTTAATATGGATGTGTTAGTGCTGTTAGTATGGGTGTGCTCTGTTAGTATGGGTGTGTTAGTGCTGTTAGTATGGGTGTGTTCTGTTAATATGGATGTGTTAGTGCTGTTAGTATGGGTGTGTTAGTGCTGTTAGTATGGGTGTTAGTGCTGTTAGTATGGGTGTGTTCTGTTAGTATGGGTGTGTTAGTGCTGTTAGTATGGGTGTGTTCTGTTAGTATGGGTGTGTTCTGTTAATATGGATGTGTTAGTGCTGTTAGTATGGGTGTGTTCTGTTAGTATGGGTGTGTTAGTGCTGTTAGTATGGGTGTGTTCTGTTAGTATGGGTGTGTTCTGTTAATATGGATGTGTTAGTGCTGTTAGTATGGGTGTGTTAGTGCTGTTAGTATGGGTGTGTTAGTGCTGTTAGTATGGGTGTTAGTGCTGTTAGTATGGGTGTGTTCTGTTAGTATGGGTGTTAGTGCTGTTAGTATGGGTGTGTTCTGTTAATATGGATGTGTTAGTGCTGTTGGTATGGGTGTGTGCTGTTAGTATGGATGTGTTAGTGCTGTTAGTATGGATGTGTTAGTGCTGTTAGTATGGGTGTGTTCTGTTAGTATGGGTGTTAGTGCTGTTGGTATGGGTGTGTTCTGTTAGTATGGGTGTGTTAGTGCTGTTAGTATGGGTGTGCTCTGTTAGTATGGGTGTGTTCTGTTAGTATGTGTGTGTTAGTGCTGTTAGTATGGGTGTGTTCTGTTAGTATGGGTGTGTTAGTGCTGTTAGTATGGGTGTGCTCTGTTAGTATGGGTGTTAGTGCTGTTGGTATGGGTGTGTTAGTGCTGTTAGTATGGTCCTGTTAGTGCTGTTAGTATGTGTGTGTTAGTGTGGTTAGTATGGGTGTGCTCTGTTAGTATGTGTGTGTTAGTGCTGTTAGTATGGGTGTGCTCTGTTAGTATGGGTGTGTTAGTGCTGTTAGTGTGGGTGTGTTCTGTTAATATGGATGTGTTAGTGCTGTTAGTATGGGTGTGTTCTGTTAGTATGGGTGTGTTAGTGCTGTTAGTATGGGTGTGTTAGTGCTGTTAGTATGGGTGTGTTCTGTTAATATGGATGTGTTAGTGCTGTTAGTATGGATGTGTTAGTGCTGTTAGTATGGGCGTGTTAGTGCTGTTAGTATGTGTGTGTTAGTGCTGTTAATATGGATGTGTTCTGTTAGTATGGGTGTTAGTGCTGTTGGTATGGGTGTTAGTGCTGTTAGAATGTGTGTGTGTGTGTGTGTGTGTGTGTGTGTGTGTGTGTGTTAGTGCTGTTAGTATGGGTGTTAGTGCTGTTAGTATGTGTGTGTTAGTGCTGTTAGTATGTGTGTGTTCTGTTAGTATGGGTGTGTTAGTGCTGTTAGTATGTGTGTGTTCTGTTAGTATGGGTGTTAGTGCTGTTAGAATGTGTGTGTGTGTGTGTGTGTGTGTGTGTGTGTGTTAGTGCTGTTAGTATGTGTGTGTGTGTGTGTGTGTGTGTGTGTGTGTGTGTGTGTGTGTGTGTGTGTGTGTGTTAGTGCTGTTAGTATGGGTGTTAGTGCTGTTAGTATGATTCAGAGAACGGCTGGATGAACTGGAGGAAAGTAAAAATCAATTGTTTAACTCGAGGGGAGGTGGAAAATGAGTGTTATTCCCCAAATGGTGGAATATCCCTTTAAAGACAGCATAACAGGACACGATTGAAAAACAGAGTCATTTTCTGCCGTGTCTCCACAGCCCTCCTAAACCCTTAAAGAAACACAACAAGACCTCAGCCCTCCTAAACCCTTAACAAGAGCAGAGTGAGATACATTCATTTTTTGGGGGCTCCACGCCCTCTCCCACACCAATAAACTGTGAGAGGGTTGGCAGCTTCAACCTCCACCAGACACAAATATATGAGTGTTGTTTGTTAAATCCATTGATTGAATTGAATTAAAAGCATTGTAAGCCTGTTTATGTATGTTCACATGTACAAATACACCTTCAGTAAGAAACCCCAGAGCTCTATTGGCGTGGCTCTGCCACAACTAACTACTGTGTTTGGGTTGCACTACTGTACACGTGTACTGTACACTTGTTAACTCATCTAGTCTTTATCTGACAACCTGCAAACAAGATGGCAGTCCAGCGAGCGGCAGGTAGGCATGACATCCCATCTGTCTCCTCTGAGACCCAGCCAA
>NC_085003.1:34880599-34895599 GCF_963854185.1 Sardina pilchardus
GTAAGAGCAGATCTATGTTGGTGTTCTCTAGTGTGACAAGAGAGCAGATCTATGTTGGTGTTCTCTAGTGTGATGTGAGAGCAGATCTATGTTGGGGCCTTGTGTTGGTGTTCTCTAGTGTGATGTGAGAGCAGATCTATGTTGGGGCCTTGTGTTGGTGTTCTCTAGTGTGATGTGAGAGCAGATCTATGTTGGTGTTCTCTAGTGTGACAAGAGAGCAGATCTATGTTGGGGCCTTGTGTTGGTGTTCTCTAGTGTGATGTGAGAGCAGATCTATGTTGGTGTTCTCTAGTGTGATGTGAGAGCAGATCTATGTTGGTGTTCTCTAGTGTGATGTGAGAGCAGATCTGTGTTGGTGTTCTCTAGTGTGATGTGAGAGCAGATCTGTGTTGGTGTTCTCTAGTGTGATGTGAGAGCAGATCTATGTTGGGGCCTTGTGTTGTTCTCTAGTGTGATGTGAGGGCAGCTCTATGTTGGGGCCTTGTGTTGGTGTTCTCTAGTGTGATGTGAGAGCAGATCTATGTTGGGGCCTTGTGTTGGTGTTCTCTAGTGTGATGTGAGAGCAGATCTATGTTGGGGCCTTGTGTTGGTGTTCTCTAGTGTGATGTGAGAGCAGATCTATGTTGGTGTTCTCTAGTGTGACAAGAGAGCAGATCTATGTTGGGGCCTTGTGTTGGTGTTCTCTAGTGTGATGTGAGAGCAGATCTATGTTGGTGTTCTCTAGTGTGATGTGAGAGCAGATCTGTGTTGGTGTTCTCTAGTGTGATGTGAGAGCAGATCTGTGTTGGTGTTCTCTAGTGTGATGTGAGAGCAGATCTATGTTGGGGCCTTGTGTTGTTCTCTAGTGTGATGTGAGGGCAGCTCTATGTTGGGGCCTTGTGTTGGTGTTCTCTAGTGTGATGTGAGAGCAGATCTATGTTGGGGCCTTGTGTTGGTGTTCTCTAGTGTGATGTGAGAGCAGATCTATGTTGGTGTTCTCTAGTGTGATGTGAGAGCAGATCTATGTTGGTGTTCTCTAGTGTGATGTGAGAGCAGATCTATGTTGGGGCCTTGTGTTGTTCTCTAGTGTGATGTGAGAGCAGATCTATGTTGGGGCCTTGTGTTGGGGGGGGGGGGGGGGGGTAATACATAGCCTTTAGTGCAGGTAAGGTAAGGGGGGGGGGGGTACATAGCCTTAAGCGCAGGTAAGATAAGCTTTTCACAGCTACATCTGGAAATGTATCATATTAACAACAATGTCCAACATAAGGAAATGTGTGAATAAATAGTCAGTAAGCAGTATCAAGCACAGCAACGTCTCTGGCAGTGTTACATGCGCAGATCCTACACGCCTTCCTACAGATCGCAGGTTCTGAAATATGCAATTTGTGAGGACGCTTGGGAAAACATCCTGCCGCCGCAGCTGCTGTTATTACCCTCTGATAAGAGCTAGACTGCACAGCAGGGTTTATTTCCTTATCTCAAGCAGATTGCTCTAGCATTGATTAACTTCTGCTTTTGATTAACTTTTGTGTGTAAACTATACATGTGATCACATTTACCCTGCCGACACTACCTCATAGGCTGGGCAAGATCAGGCAAATCTATTTATAGAACACAGTTCATAAACAGAGCTATATGCTTAATGTACATAAAAGCAGGCAAAATGGGGGAAAAATGCAATAAAACGACAATACACAGACACACATACATGAAAATACACATACACACATACATGAAAATACACATACACGCATACCTCCAAGTAAAGTACAGAACATGACATAAACAAAGACTTGAGGGCAAGTTTAAAGTGTGCTCAGAAGCACATGGACATAGAGAGGCAGCCGTGGCCTACTGGTTACGAGCAGTGCCAAATGTGTAGTGTAATTTGTCACATGGACAGAGCTGTTTATGCTTTGGTTGCACGCGAAGATCTCCACCCAAAAGCTCCCAAACTAAAGCTTAGAAAAGTATGCTTATGTACACTTAATCTTTAAGGTGTCTAGTGTGGAGGAATGCAATTGAAATATGTGAACTATGCACTCAGTGAACATGATGACGGTCACAATTGTGACCGTTGGAAAACAACATAGCCCGATTTTAGGGATTGTGCAATCATAAAATTTCCAATGAATTCCAGTCAGAAATTATATGTGTAACATGTGTACCCCATGTACACATGTTTACCCTTGGAAAAACAATATTTTGAGCATGACTTTATTATTGAACAATCTGATTTTGTCAGTATGCAAATGAGTGCATATTTAATGAGATATGGCCTCATTTGCATATGTAAACATTAAAATATAAAAAACATTTTTTTCTCATCTTAACACAAGTAACCAACTGAGAAAGTTTCATAGTGATATCTATTATTTATTTATTTTGACCCTATTCACCTGCACCCTATTCGCCTTAATTGCATTTATGCTGATTATGCAAATTGCCCAAAGTGCAACTTTAGGCAACCAAGTTAAATTCCATTCATTAGGCCTATAGATGACATTTCTGCAATAAAACTTTAGGGTACTCAACATTTCTGGGTTCAAGAAATTACGACTAGACTAGGTGCTTTGAGAAAACTCAGATGAACTTCCAATGTATTCTGTACTCTGTTCACTAAGTTCATCATCTGAGAGGAACAGATCCTGGGAGTTCCCAACTTCATCCTCCTGCACACGTTTGCCCAACAACTCAGCGCTGTTTACCTGCGTCGGTATGGACCGTTTTTACCGGGTAGACCACATCAGCTGGCCACTGTAGTAACCGTTAGTAAATAATTGTTAACTGCTAATTATGCACTGTTAATAGCTAATAAGCATTAGTTTTTCTAGACGTTATTCTAAAGCGTTACCCTATATTTTTGTTGTAAGGGGAGGCAATTGTACAATATTTAGGCTTATTTGGCCTTTTAGTCGGGGTTCACATGAAGTCGAATGAGGCTATTTTCAAACAGAAAGTCGCGTATGTCTTTCTATGCTGTGCTATCGAAGTCAGTCATCTCTTATTGTCCTTTTGTCTCTGTCACTTAATATTAATTTCTATACAAACCAAGACGGTGTATCTTCCTGTCATGATGAATCAGATCAAACGTACTGTATCCTCCTGTCATGATGAATCTGATCAAAGTGAGAAATAGTTTCTTACTGTGTTTTTCAGTAGGGATAACTAGCTTGAGGCGGTATGACAAACATAACAAGCTGAATTTTCGTAAAAGTTTTGCTGGTCTGGCTGGTCAACTATCATAGGGTGGTCAAAGAAGCTGGTCAACCAGCAAACCTCCTTGAGCTGACCAGGCTGTTTTTTATTCAGCAGGGAGAGACAGACTGTGATAACAGCAGAGGACAAACACAGTGACAGTACAACCAACTGAGAGTGTGTCATAAAGCAGGAGCAATATTAACAAGGCAACCTGCTCATGGAAATAAAACAGGAAGCCCACTCTTTGTTTGCTCATGGGTAACAGCAGTCTCCTAGGGTGCCTCTCATTCATATTTTTAGATATCCTCCCTTCCTTCCTTGGTCCTCGTTCCCACTGATCTAGATAAAGAATGATGGTTCGGCAACAATGGGATAGTCTATCCAGTGCTAGTTATAGATCAGTGGGAACGAGTCTGGAGGACCAAGCATCGAGGAGAGAGGTTGAGAATGGGCCCTAGAATACAATACATAGATGTCTGTTGACCACAGCACCTCCTGTGGTGAGAGAGGGTACTGACAGGGGTCAGCAGCTGAGGAATTATGGGTCTGTAGCGCCACCCTGTGGGCGAGTGTCTCACTCACTGGTCTGGATGCTCCATCTATGACAAGCTGTACTTTTCACAATAGATTTCTGAAATTCGCCTACAAAAAGGAACCAAGGCTTAAGCTGCATTCACATACGTCGCTACTCGCCCATCTCTGAGCGAGAACTGTCAATGTAAAGTGAATGTGTTCTAGCTGAATGTGGCCAGGACAGGCGATGCGAGGACTAGCAATGCGATGTGGGCGGGTACGAAGTTAAAATAATTTTAACTTCCAGCGATGCGAGTGAAGCGAGTACCAAATCAGAATGTAGAATAGAGATGATTGACAGTTAACGGAAGCGAGGAGTGATGTGCGAGTAGCGACGTATGTGAATGCCCCTTTAGGCTGGATGAACCCTGCCTGAACTTCCGGGGAATTTGAATTTCGCCTGGCATCTCAGGCTGGAACCCAGCAGATCTATCTTCGCTGATACTGCCAGAACCTTTGGTTCCAATCAGAAATGGCCATACTCAATCTTAAAAGATTGAGTTTAGTATGGTGAAAACCAGATTAACCAAGGCTACCATCTTTGCCCTATGAGGAAATCCTGGTGTTACTGTAATTCAAAGTGTGCCTTCTTAATATGCCAAAGACATGATTGTTTAGCCCTCTCAATACCTGTACATTTTAATGATGATATTGGGTGATTTAATTCCATAAAATGTTTGGCTACAGGATAGATAGTATTTTTACATCTGATCGTACTTCTATGTTCTGCAATCCTCTGCTTTAGTTCACAAGATGTTTTCCCAATGTCAGCTTTTCCACAAGGACAGGTTAGCATGTAAATTACTCATTTTGCATTGCATACAATTATGCCTTTGATGTTAATCTTTTTACCTGTGTGAGGATGGTTGAAATATTTTGCCGTAGTTTTAGAATTGCATTGGGCACATGCCCTGCATTTGTATAGCTCATATCATAAGTGATGCTGATGCCCAAGGCCTAGGAACTGAGTTGCACATGGTTGTGTTGCAATCACAAGGGTTCCCCCCATGTGCTCTCTGCCCCCCACCAGCTGCAAAGGGAGATCCAGCGCTAGCAGGTTTGATTTGGTTAGCCCTGTTAGTCTCATGTAGCCATAGATATGTTTAGATACGTCCCTCAAGCCACAATTTGATTGGCTTGAACGATGTGCTTATGTAAGTGACGCCATACAAACTCTGACAGTATGCCTGGCACTAGAGGGCGCTCCAACCATGCAATGCCTTCTGTTCAACAAGTCACATAAACACAGACATCACTTATAGAGACCACACAGCATTCACACATGAACACAAACGGTTTTAAACTCCCAACTCCAAGTCCAATTTAAAACTGTGTTAAACTCCAAACTAGCGACAGAGCAATTGCCCCAACATGTTTATATGTGATGAACCAACTCCACTTAATCATGCTATGCTGATGACACTCAGCTGTACCTATCTTTCCCAGTGAGGGGCAGTAAGGAGCAGTGAGGAGCAGTAAGGAGCAGTGAGGAGGAGTAAGGAGCAGTGAGGGGTAGTAAGGAGCAGTGAGGGGCAGTAAGGAGGAGTGAGGAGCAGTGAGGAGGAGTGAGGGGCAGTGAGGGGTAGTAAGGAGCAGTGAGGGGCAGTAAGGAGCAGTGAGGAGCAGTGAGGGGCAGTGAGGAGGAGTAAGGGGCAGTGAGGAGGAGTGAGGAGCAGTGAGGAGGAGTGAGGAGCAGTAAGGAGGAGTGAGGAGGAGTGAGGGGCAGTGAGGGGTAGTAAGGAGCAGTGAGGGGCAGTAAGGAGGAGTGAGGAGGAGTGAGGAGCAGTGAGGAGGAGTAAGGGGCAGTGAGGAGCAGTGAGGAGGAGTGAGGAGCAGTGAGGAGGAGTGAGGGGCAGTGAGGGGTAGTAAGGAGCAGTGAGGGGCAGTAAGGAGCAGTAAGGGGCAGTGTCCTTACAGCTGAGACGGGAGGCAGACTCCAGCTGTGCCTGTAAAAGAGGCCCTCTGTGTCATTGTGTGCTCTAGCCAGGCCTGCAAGTTTACCCTTCAAACATACAAGTGTATTTTTAAAATGGAATGCCAAATGTCAACCTTTGTGCACGCCAGACCAATGAGACTAATTCCAAACAAAACAGTTTAGCTGCACTGAGATGAAATTCAGACAGATGCCCTGTTTCTTGTCGTCTTGTAGGACTAAACGCACACGAGTGCATGGGAGCCTGAACTGAGAGCAAGTCTTTCATATAAGACGCCTTCTTTCATAATCATGTTCCATACACATTCAAGACACCGGCTTTTTTTCAGCTGGGTGATCAGTGCTTTGTCATAGAATAGTTGATGATTACTTTCTCACAGAATAATCAATCAGTGCTTTGTCATAGAATAACTGGTTAGTGCTTTCCCTGCTGAAAAAACCAGCCTGACCAGCTAAAGGTGGTTTGCTGGTTGACCAGCTTGTTAACCAGCTTGTTTGACCACCCTTTGATGGTTAACCAGCTAGACCAGCAAAACTCTCGCGAAAACACACCTTCAGCTGGTTTACCCAGCTTATGATGGTAATTCAGCTGGTTTTGATTGTCGTACCACCTTAAGCTGGTCATTTTAGTTGGTGTTGCTGGTCTACATTGCTGGTTTTTACTGGCCACGCCAGCTTATGTTGGTCATTCTAGAAAACCAGCTTGACCATCTTTGTCAAGCTGGACAGGCTGGTCACCAGCATGACCATCTTAAACCAGCTGTATCCCAAATGACAGGCTGGTCACACCAGCACGACCAGCTTCCTCAGATGGTCACGCCAGCATGTCTAGCTGGTGGCCTAACCAGCTACACCAGCAAAGACCAGCAATAATAACTGTGTTTTGGGCAAAGACCAGCTAAAACCAGCTAAAACCAGCTACCAGCCTAAGCTGGTTTCTTGCTGGTTTTTTCGGCAGGGTTGTCATTGATCTTTCTCACAGTGCTGTGCTGTGCTGCTTTAATGAGCCCATAGCACTGTGCTGTGCTGCTTTAATGAGCCCATAGCACTGTGCTGTGCTGTGCTGTACTGTGCTGTGCTGTGCTGTGCTGCTTTAATGAGCCCATAGCACTGTGCTGTACTGTGCTGTGTTGTGCTGTGTTGTGCTGTGCTGTGCTGTGCTGCTTTAATGGTCCCATAGCACTGTGCTGTGCTGTGCTGTGCTGTGCTGCTTTAATGAGCCCATAGCACTGTGCTGTGCTGCTCGGCTATCGGCCCGAGCAGAAACTCTGAAAGCATGATGGAAGCTCTCTGTGTGTGAGTGTGTTGAGAGGGAAGTTGTTCTTGTCTGGCTGCCATGTGGAAGTTATTTGTGTGTGTGTGTGTGTGTGTGTGTGTGTGTGTGTGACAGAAAGAGAGAGAGAGAGAGAGAGGTAGTGAGGTTGATGAAGTAGCTCTGTGTGTGTGTGTGTGTGTGTGTGTGTGACAGATAGAGAGAGAGACAGAAAGAGAGAGAGAGAGGGGTAGTGAGGTTGAGGAAGCAGCTCTGTGTGTGTGTGTGTGTGTGTGTGTGTGTGTGTGTGAGAGAGAGAGAGAGAGAGAGTCCTGCTCTTTCATTGAGTCTAAATTACAGAGTGCTGTTTGGGCGTACGCTGCCCCCCCTCTCCAGAAATAGCGGAGGCTGTGGGTGGAGGCTGTGGGTGGGGTGGGGTGGGGAGGGTGCTGTGGGTGGGGAGGGGAGAGCAGGGTAGCCCTGGCTGCTGTGATTACAGAGCTCTGTGTGCGCCATGCTCTCATCTGCACTACTCTCATTTGCAATGTGTATAATCACATACAGCATGTAGCCCTGTAGTGTGTGGCCTCTACTGCCCCCACTACCACACCTAAGTGCTATTAGTAGCTCTGCTCCCAGAGTTTAAGACAACATATGTTCACCAGAACTAAAGTCCTTCCCAGTGTACCTGGTCGGCCACTTTCTGTCTCTGAAACACAACATTGATGATGAGAAGCGGCAGCTCCAGTGAGAGTGAACACAAGTATTGTTAACACTGCTGTCAACATCAAGTCATGATGAATGAATGCCTTTAAGTAATGAAGGAATTTACTGTTAAGTCAAAAGTGTGAAATAGCCCTCGGTCACTTTTGTACGGAACATCAGAGAGTTATAACAATATGATTCGCTTTGGACAAAAGTGTCTGCTAAATAAATAACATACCCATACCTATACCCACACCTATACCCATACCCACACCCATACCCACACCTATACTCACACCCATATCCACACCCACACCCATACCCACACCCACACCCACACCCACACCCACACCCATACCCACACCTATACCCATACCCACACCCATACCCACACCCACACCTATACCCACACCCACACCTATACCCACACCTATACCCACACCCACACCCATACCCATATCCACACTGTTGTATATGTAGTATAATCAAGCAGTCGCAGGCAGAGATTATCAGTAACTTTCTTTACTCAACGTCTTCACGCATGGATCTCTTTTCTCTCCTTCGTACATACGCATGGTATTGATTAACATAGGTAGCATAGCACCACTAACTGGGCAGGAGGAGTATTGCACTATACCACATATTCCTCTCTTGTAAGAAATAAAACTCTGTACTGTAGCACAAGAATATCAGTACTTCATAAACAATCTATGTTAACTGAAGCATGAAACATGTATTTTCTGTAAGTATTAAAAGTTGTAGAAAATAATAATCCCACTGCAATAAGTAACAAAATCTGTAGAAATCTAAGTCATAATACTCATGACCTAAAGCATGGAAGTAAATAACAGAACTAGACTAGCATGTACACAGAAAGTCTAATCAGTAAGTCACAATTCAAACTTATGGCAAAATAGACTAGTAATGAACTGTAGATACAATCTTAAGGGAACAATCACAGAATAACATGTTCACAATCACATCACATCTTTTTTTTTTTTTTTTTTAAGACACATAGTCTCTGGACCATACAGGGGCATGTCGCATCCTTGGTACTCTTGGAGAGGGGGGAGGGGATTGCACAGTCTCAGGTGGTGCAGAGGTGCTTGGCAGTAAGCAAGCATCATCAGGCTGTGATGTAGGAACACATGAATTGATGGAGGGTGTAGGTGCAAGGTGGATGGCATTCCACACTTTTCCATCAGACAACAGGTAAGTAGCAGGGCCTTTCTGGGCTACTACTTTGAAAGGTTGGGTGAACTTTGAATGCCCTTTTGCAATGATTCCAGGCTTGCGGACGCGGACAGAAGATCCAACTTGGAAAGTGGGTGGTTTTGCACTACGTTGTTTGTCTGTATACCGTTTCATTTTCTGTTGCTTTATGTGGATGTTCTGTTTCAGGTTTGTGTGCTCAGTAAGAGGCAATGTTGAGTGGAGACCTCTGATATGCAGCTTTGTATTGAGTGGTCTACCATGCAGTAGCTCGGCAGGAGACACTGAGGTCACAGCATGGGGAGTGGCTCTGTATGTGTGCAAAAACTCAGTGACAAAGGCTTTCAAAGGTTTACCTTCGATATTTGCTGTCTTTAAGCAGTCCTTGAATACTCTGTTGAAGCGTTCTATTTCCCCATTAGCTTGTGGGTAGTACACAGAGCTGCGGCAATGCTTGATATCTCTGTCAGCAAGGAAGGATTCAAACTCAGCTGAAACAAACTGAGGGCCATTGTCAGTGACCAGGTCAAGTGGATTTCCTTCCCTACTAAACACAGTGGCAAGAAAGTTCACAACAGTCATTGAGGTAACACCTGAGCAGAAGGCAATCTCAGGCCATCGGCTATAGTAGTCAATGAGAGTTATCGCAAAACGGCAGTCAGGAGGTGCAGTTTGAATAGGTCCCACAATATCCACAGCTAGCTTTTCCCAGGCTGCAGTTGGAGTAGGCACAGGTTGTAGGGGGGCAGCACGGGTGATGGCAGTTTTGTCATGCTGCAGGCAGGTAGAGCATGACTTAATGGCAGACTCAACCTGTGAATCTATGCCAGGCCACCAATACAAGTCTCTCAGTCTTTGTTTAGTGCGAACGATCCCTTGGTGTGTGGCATGAGCTAACTGGATGAGTTTTGATTGTAGAGTTTGAGGTACGATCACACGATGAGTGCCGCGAACTATGTAACTATCCTGCACAGCCAGTTCATTCTGGATACGAAAGTAAGGTGTGATGACAGGGTCTAGGCCTTTTGCAGTCCCAGGCCAACCTTTAGAAACGTAGTGTCTCACCTTCTGTAGCACAGGGCATGCATCACAGGCTCTTGAGAGCTCTTCAGCAGTGACAGCAGCAAAGTCAACTGACACAACAGCCACCATCTCCAGCTCAGGATCTTGATGTTCTTCTGTAGTGGGAAGAGGCAGACGTGACAAGCAATCGGCTGTAACATTCTCTCGCCCTGGTTTGTATTCAATGTTATAATTAAAGCACAACAGACGAGCAGACCATCGGGCTATTCTCATGCCTGCACGTCCAAGACCCTTGGTTGAGAGTAAGGTAGTCAGAGGGCTGTGGTCTGTTCTTAAAGTAAAGTGACGACCCCACAAGTAAGTGCGCCACTTTTCAGTCGCCCAAACACATGCTAAGGCCTCTTTTTCAATTGTAGAGTACTTGCGTTCACAGTCGGTCAATGTCCTGGAGGCGAATGCAACTGTCTGTTCTGTATGGCCCTGGATCTGTGTCAGCACAGCACCAATGCCGTAATCTGACGCATCCGTTGTGACGAATGTTGGCAAGGAAGGATTGAACAAGGCAAGAGCAGGACTTTTAACTATGATGTCTTTAACTCGGGAGAAGTTTTCTTGAGCCTCCTCAGTCCAATGGAAATCAGTAGCCTTTCGAAGTAGAGCACGAAGAGGTTCTACAATTGTGGCGTAATTGGGAATGAACTTTGAATACCACGCAGTCAGGCCCAGAAAAGAACGTAGTGACTGAGCATCATGAGGAGGGGGAGCTTGAGCCACAGCTTGAACATGGCCGGGGTCTGGTTGTAGGCCAGAGGCTGAAATGAGATGCCCAAGAAAGGACAACTCGGTCTTCCTGAAGTGGCATTTAGCTGCGTTCAGCTTCAACCCACTCTCTTGTAGGCAGTGAAGGACGGCTTTCAGTCTTGTGTCATGAAGTTCAGGCGTCTCTCCGTATACGATGATGTCGTCCAGATAGCATTGAACACCTTTTTGATCTGCCAGGATCTGGGACATCATCCGTTGGAAGGCACTAGGTGCTGAAGCCAATCCGTATGGAACTCTTGTAAAACGAAAGAGTCCATCATGCGTTATAAACGCTGTAAGATCTCTGCTGCTTGGATGTAACTGAACTTGATGATAGGCATTTTGCAAATCAATTGTGGAGAACATAGTTGCACCACGGAGCTCAGTAAAGACTTCTTCGATGTGTGGCAAAGGGTGACTGTCTATCACCACCGCTCTGTTTGGCTCACGTAAATCCACACAAAGACGAATGCCGCCAGTCTTTTTCTTTACGACCACCAGAGGAGACACCCAGGCAGATGAGTCAACTCTCTCTATGATGTCGTCTGCTTCAAGTCTCTTCAACTCCTCTGAAACAGCATCACGAACAGCAAATGGCAGTCTGCGAAGTTTCTGCTGGACTGGGGGCACATCTGAACGCATTTTAACTTTGTGGGTAAATCCAGCAGCAACGCCTACGGCCTCAGTGCTGTTGACAGCTGTGTGACCCGCTGCTGGCGAAGAAGGTGGTTCAATGTGTCCATCTTGAATTTGAAGGCGCAGAGCTGTGAACAGATCCATTCCAAGCAAAGATGTCCCATCACGGACAATGTAGAAGTCTGTTTGTGTGCTATGGTTGCAGTATGTAACAGTAAGGTGAAGGCATCCTAGAACAGGGATAGGTTTCTTCATGTAGGTCACTAGGCGTACTGTAGGCTTTTTAAGGGGCATGTGCTGGAACGTCTGACAGTAAACATGCTCTGGAAGAATGGAGACTGCAGAACCAGTGTCTACAAGCAGATCTGTGGTAAGTAACTGTCCATCTTTTACATGAAGAGACACGGTACAGGTAAGACGTTTTGTCTGTGACACATTCGAAATAGGAGTAATATTTAACACTGTAAAATCTGGCAAAGTAACTTCTTGCACATTGCATGTGGGAGCTGCACTGCGACAAACTTTAGCAAAGTGTCCTGTTTTCCCACATTGTTTGCATTTTGCATTTTTAGCAGCACATGTTGGGTTGTTGGCTAAATGTGAATTGGATCCACAACGGTAACACGTCTTGTTTTGGGCTGTGTTGGTAGCAGAGTAGCTTGGTTTTGTTGTCGTTCTACCACCTCTCGGTTGAACAAGTTTGACTGAAGCTTCAGCCACCGGAGCCATCGCTTTCGCTTCGGCCACTGCAGTTTCAATTTGGGACGCAATTGTAATTGCTTTCGGCAGTGTGAGATCTGTTTCCAAAAGTAGGCGTTCTCTAATGCGATTAGAGGTCGTTTTCTCAATAATCTGATCCCTAATCATGTCATCAGCGAGTGCGCCAAAATCACAGTTCACAAGCAAGTCCCGTAATGCAGCAACATATTGAATAGTAGATTCGCCTTGCCTCTGAGCACGCTGACGAAATTTACTCCTCTCTGCAACCACGTTCACTTTCGGAACAAAAAATGCTTGTAACGCATCACATGCAGACTTGTAAGATGTACCGACATCAGGAAGTGTAAGAAAAATCCGCTGACCTTCTGTGCCCAAACAATGAAGCAGTAACGCGCGCTTTCGTTTGTCTGGCATCTCGTTAGCAGTGAGCGCCAGCAGGTAATTTTCAAACATTTGTATCCAAGACTTATAGAACATTGTCGGCTCACCAGGAGTTTCCAGGAAAGCTGGGGGTTGTGAAATTCCAAGAAAAGCCATTCCTCGTCGCCAATATGTTGTATATGTAGTATAATCAAGCAGTCGCAGGCAGAGATTATCAGTAACTTTCTTTACTCAACGTCTTCACGCATGGATCTCTTTTCTCTCCTTCGTACATACGCATGGTATTGATTAACATAGGTAGCATAGCACCACTAACTGGGCAGGAGGAGTATTGCACTATACCACACACACCCACACCCACACCCACACCTATACCCACACCCATACCCACACCTATACCCATACCCACACCCATACCCATACCCACACCTATACCCACACCCACACCCATATCCACACCCACACCCACACCCATACCCATACCCATACCCACACCCACACCCATACCCACACCTATACCCATACCCACACCCACACCCATATCCACACCCACACCCATACCCATACCCACACCCATACCCACACCCATACCCACACCCACACCCACACCCACACCCATACCCATACCCACACCCATACCCACACCCACACCCATACCCACACCTATACCCATACCCACACCTATACCCACACCCATACCCACACCCACACCCATACCCATACCCACACCCATACCCACACCCATACCCATACCCACACCCACACCCATACCCATACCCATACCCATACCCACACCCACACCCATATCCACACCCACACCCACACCTATACCCACACCCATACCCATACTCACACCTATACCCATACCCACACCCATACCCACACCCATACCTACACCCACACCCATACCCACACCTGGTGGGCTTTGTTTCGCTGGGCAGATACCTCTGCTCTGAGCACACGTTATAAATCCCTCGATCATCACTGACAAGTGCATAATCTTTCCGCGAATGCATTCACATAGCAGCGGTTCTGTGTACAATGCCTCATGCGTAACGTGATCATGGGTAGGCTAATGTACGGTAACGTAGTGTAAAGCTGTAGTTTATGAGTGGCGCCCGTGGGCATTGAGTGTGACAACAATGTTTCTAAAATGTTTTATTGGTTCATTTGACAAATAATGTGGACCTGCTCTATAAGCATTTTATGTCTGTTATAATCTGGACCTGCTCTATAAGCAGTTTACATGTATGTCTGTTATAATCTGGACCTGCTCTATAAGCATCTTATGTCTGTTATAATCTGGACCTGCTCTATAAACAGTTTATGTCTGTTATAATCTGGACCTGCTCTATAAGCAGCTTATGTCTGTTATAATCTGGACCTGCTCTATAAGCAGCTTATGTCTGTTATAATCTGGACCTGCTCTATAAGCAGTTTATGTCTGTTATAATCTGGACCTGCTCTATAAGCAGCTTATGTCTGTTATAATCTGGACCTGCTCTATAAGCAGTTTATGTCTGTTATAATCTGGACCTGCTCTATAAGCAGCTTATGTCTGTTATAATCTGGACCTGCTCTATAAGCAGTTTATGTCTGTTATAATCTGGACCTGCTCTATAAGCAGTTTATGTCTGTTATAATCTGGACCTGCTCTATAAGCAGCTTATGTCTGTTATAATCTGGACCTGCTCTATAAGCAGCTTATGTCTGTTATAATCTGGACCTGCTCTATAAGCAGTTTATGTCTGTTATAATCTGGACCTGCTCTATAATAATATCAATTACGCTTTTGTTTCCATCGCCTACTCCATCCCCTACTGCAACTTTTATGTATGTAAATGAGTGTGTGCATGTGTGCGCTTGCTTTTGTGTATGAGTGCTTCTCTGTCTATGAGTGTGTGTCTGCTTGTGTGTGTGTTTTATGTATCTCTGTGTATATGTTCACTGTGTTCTCTGCCGTCACTGTCACGCCAATATCAGATAACACACACACACACACACACACTCACACGCACATACACTCACACACATGCGTGCGCGTGCACACACACACACACACACACACATACACAGGCACACACTCACACACACGCACACAAACACACACTTGCACACACACACACACACACACACACACACACACACACACACACAGGCACACCCACAGAGAGAGAAAGAGAAAGAGAGAACACACACAGAACACACAGACACAGATGAGAGAGAGAGAAAGAAAGAGAACACACACAGAATACACACAGAACATGCACACATATACACACATGCAAACACACAGATGGGCACACAGAAACGCACCCACACACACAGGCTATAGTACATCACACTCACACACTCACTTCTCAGCTCCGGTGGTCTCACACAGTGCTGCATCTCACAAAACGTACTCAAAGATGTGTGTGTGTGTGTGTGTGTGTGTGTGTGTGTGTGTGTGTGTGTGTGTGTGTGTGTGTGTGTGTGTGTGTGTGTGTGTGTGTGTAAGGGTGTATGTGTGTATGCGTGTGGGCGTGTTTGTGCATGTGTTTGTGTAATGTTTTAGGTACATGTGTGTATGTAGTGGTGC